>NW_028300697.1:0-52877 GCF_049724085.1 Artemia sp. Qi Xiang Cuo
ATAGGACTAGATGCAAGCAAAAGCTTCAGTTCATTGAATGCACTTTGTAGCCCCTGGGCATTTACATGTAACGATCTGATAGGAAAATCACAACTTTTTGTTTTTTCCGATAGAAACTCGCCTGAAGAATAATCACAATCATGTAGATTATTTACATAAGGCATATCTTTATCACTTCCGGTAGGTGAATTTAGAATTACATCTAACTTCAAACAAGAAACAAGAAAACGCTTAAAACGATCCATAAAACGAAAAAAGAAAAGAAAAATTCACAGCTTCTTAGTTTAGAAGACAGGTTCATATGACACATTGCGAATGTGAACTACGTCGGAAATCTGAATCGTTATATATATATATATATATATATATATATATATATATATATATATATATATATATATATATATATATATATATATATATATATATATATATATATATATATATATATATATATATATATATATATATATATATATATATATATATATAAATGAGTTAAGAAATTCTGCCTTGAATTCAATTCCATCTTCCTGTTAATGCATCATAGAATCATCCATTTTATAAGATTTGTTTTCTTTTGGGCTTCTTTGTGATTCTCACTGTTGTTTCTCTTCTAACCACATATTTCATTTACGATTCGATGCATTCGTTGCGATGACGATTGTCACATGTCTTCTAGCCACAGACCTCGTTTGTGCTTCATTTTCCTCAATCATTACCTCCGACTTTTTCCCATGTCTTTTACTTTAACTGTCCAGATTCATTCAAGATAATGTGTAATTTCGCATGACATCATAGATACTGAAAAATACTTTCATTGCGTACTAATATTTTTTTATATATATATTTTTTTTTTATATATATATTAAGATACTAATATTTTGATTTAATTACGTTGTTGTATAGTTCAGCAACAACCAGGAATGTTCTCGTTCAGAGTCATTTATACTAAATTTCAATTCCTCCTCCCTGTTTATCAATGATAGACTCACACACGCTAAACTAACACATTCCTCCATTTCATTATAATTTTGCTTTGTCTTCTAACCGCTCAAGCCCGCTAAACAAACACGTTCCTTCATTCTATTATAATTTTGCTCTGGCTTCGAACAGCAAATTTCGTTGCGTAACGTTTTTCTTTGTAGTTCAACATGATTTTTGCTGTTCCTTGTTCAAGGCTTTTTTTCTTTTGGTGTTAAGAGTGATTTGTCATCTTGCGCCGTTTTGCTACCGTTATTGATACGATAAAAAACAAGTTTTTTAACCGGAAGTAAGGAGCGACATTAAAACTTAAAACGAACAGAAAAACTCCTCAACACCTCACTCTTTACGCTAAAGTTTGACTCTTTGTCACAGCTCTACTTTTTGAAACAATAAAAACTTTAGCGTAAAGAGCCAGGCATTGAAAAGGGGAGACCCCCTTTCATATACAGAATAACTTCTGTTCGTTTTAAGTTTTAATGTCGGTCCATAGTTTCAGTTAAAAAAGGACATGGTTTTTAAAAATTTAATTTCTGAACGTTTTTCAAGTAATTGCAGGTTCGAATTTGGCTCACCGTATATGAAAAATAAAAACAAAATTTATGTATTAATTTTGGCAGATTTAGTCCGTATATGAAAGGGTTGTCCCTTCCTCAATACCTTGTTCTTTACGCTAAAGCTGTAAGAACTTTTAAAAAAGCTGCCTATTCAAATTAAACGGCCCCCGTGTTTCAGTAGATGCTCTTAAAACATTGGGACAAACATTTACTGAGGAGGGGAGAACCCTTCATATATGGAATAATTTTTGTTTGTTTTTCAAATAATGCCGGTAAATCTGGCTCATCCTCTATGAAATATACCCCTCCCCCTCACGAATAACTCCCTCATGGAAATTTTATCCAACTAAAAGTGCACCCCCGTCAAAGTTCCTCCAGAGAGTTCCATCCTCACTGAGAATCCCCCCCCCTCCCGGTAAAATTGGTTGCGGACAATTCAGCTTGAAAAATTTTCCTTAATATTCTTTCATCTGAATTAATCAAAAAAACTTTTTCCACAAAATAAGTTTTTTAAAAAAAGTAAAGAACTTCGCTAAACCAAAAGTGAAAAAAATTAGAATCAAATAATCTACCAAGCATACAACTACCACAAATCAGTATCAATAAATGAATGAAACTCGAAACAAACATAGATTAAAATAGATTACAGAGTCAAACTCAAAACGAGCAGAAATTAATATGAGTAGGGTTCTAAAACCCCATGCTTTCTAAAATTCAGAATATAATTTGTACTTAAATAAAAAAAATTCGAATGAATTTACTGAAAAAAATGTGTATTGTCAGTTTAATATACATATGCTAATTTTTATTCCTTAAAATATTAATTAATTTTGACTTCTTAAAGTTGTAAAAACGAAAACATTTAAAAGAATTTTTTCAGTAAAGGACAAATTATATTTTGGCTTTTAGAAAGCATAGGGTTTAGAAGAAACCATACTCAGATTAGTTTCTGCTCGTTTTTGAGTTTGACTTATTTTAATTTCTGTTTGTTTTGGGTTTCATTTGCTTATTGATACTGATTTGTGGTAGTTGTATGCTTGGTAGATTATTTCATTCTATTTTTCTTCAGATTCGGTTTAATGGAGTTCTTTACTTTTTTTTTGAAAAACTTATTTTGTGCAAAAAGTTTTTTTGGATTAATTTCTGTTCGTTTTATACTGACATAGTCTTTTTCAGGGAGAAAGACTGAGCCTCTTCTGAAATTAAACAACCATCCCTTCCATAAAAAACTTAAATACCCCCTAAGCATACCTTTGCCCCTAAACTCTTTTTTTTTCAACCCCAAAAGCCTTGTTATATGATATTTAGACTATTTTGAATAGAACGGCTATCTCAAAATTTCTATTAGACACATTTTGGGACAATACGACGTGTTTGTAGGGGGGAGGGGACTGCTGCCCTCTGATCACTTTGACTCTTAAAAAGAGCACTATATCGTCTGATTATCAATCCAATGAGACCCCTCCAAAGTTTGGATGGCCAAACTTCTTATCAAAACCCTATATGTCCCCAGGGCATAACTTACAACCCTTGCCCTGAGGGCTGGGTATTTGTTATCCTCAAAGACATAATTTCCAGACCTTTCTGATAGGCTGAACAAAATGGCTATATCAAAATTTTGATAGGCGAGGGAGGGGGGGGATTTGCCCTCTGATCACTTTCGACTAATAAAATAGGCACTAGTGCTCTCAATTCCCAATCGAATGAGTCCTTTTTGTAGCTTCTACGAGAAAACTTTTTATAAAAATCTTGTATTGCCCCAAGAGTATAACTTACGACCCTTGTCCTGAGGGCTATGGATGGAGGGTTGTCATCCTCAAAAACATAATTTCCAGACCTTTCAACTACCTTGAACAAAATGACCATATAAAAATGTTGATCGGAGGTGTTTGGGGAAATGATGGGCTCGCGGGGGGGGGCAATTCCCCCTCCGTTTACTTTCGACTATTAAAAAGGGCAATAGCCTTCTCCAATTCCAATCGAAGGAGCCCTTTTGAAGTTTTTACGACAACTCTTTCTATAAAATATTATAAGCCCCCAGGACATAACTTATAACCTTAGCCCTGAGGGCTGTGAGGAGGTTGTCATACTCAAAAGCATAATTTTAGGACCTTTCAACTACGTTAAACAAAATTCATATATTAAAATGTTGATCGGAGATGTTTGGGGAAATGATGGGCGTAGGGGGGGATTTCACCTCCGGTCACTTTTGACTATTAATAAGGGCACTAGCCCTCTCAATTCCCAATTGAATGAGTCCTTTTTGTAGTTTCTACGACAACGCTGGGAAAGACCTAATTTCCAGAACTTTTAACTACGTTGAACAAAATGTCTATCTCAAAATTTGGATTGGATATGTTTGGGGAAATGGTAGGCTTAAGAGGGGCGTTATTTGCCCTCCAATCACTTTCTACTATTAAAAAGGTTCGAAAACTGGAATGTGTTATTTTAGTTATGGTGACTGTAATGTGTTTTATTTAAATTATATTAAAAAATAAACATGCCCCTTACAGTTACTTCCTACGAGAAAACTTGGGCCCTGTAAAACTTAGCGAAAGATATTCAATACTTTTTCAATTATATATATATATATATATATATATATATATATATATATATATATATATATATATATATATATATATATATATAAAGTAGAAAGACCCCTATTGATCCGACGCCCACCACGTGGTTTATGGTTTTTGTCAGTGAGAATGAAAAAACAGGATTTTTCTCACTTGAAAAAAAAAGGAATTTTCTCACTTTTATGGATGTTTTTTGGACGGTTATGAGTGTTGGTCAATTTATTTGATTTTTATCATTGATGTCAAAATAAATTTATGTCTGTTTTACGGTTTTTGTCAGTTAGAATTAAAAAACAGCGAC
Source organism: Artemia sp. Qi Xiang Cuo (assembly GCF_049724085.1). Taxonomy (NCBI): domain Eukaryota; kingdom Metazoa; phylum Arthropoda; class Branchiopoda; order Anostraca; family Artemiidae; genus Artemia; species Artemia sp. Qi Xiang Cuo. The sequence continues at coordinate 4,428 of NW_028300697.1, forward strand.
GAGTACAGCAATTTATGGATGTTTTATGGTTTTTGTCAGTGAGAATGAAAAAACAGGATTTTTCTCACTTTGATGGATGTTTCATGGATGGTTATGTGTGTTGGTCAATTTATGCATGTTTTTATGGTTTTTCTCAGTGAGAATGAAAAAACAGGATTTTTCTCACTTGAAAAAACAGGATTTTTCTCACTTTTATGGATGTTTTTTTGGACGGTTATGATTGTTGGTCAATTTATTTAATGTTTTTCATGGATGTCAACAGTAATTTATGTCTGTTTTATGGTTTTTGTCAGTGAGAATGAAAAAACAGGATTTTTCTCACTTGAAAAAACATGAATTTTCTCCCTTTGATGGATGTTTTCTTTGACGGTTATGTGTGCTTGTCAATTTAGTTTTTTTTTTTCACGGTTGTCAAAAGAATTTTTTTCATGTTTTACTTATTGTGTCTGTTAGACTTAATAAAAATCGACGGATACAGTAATTTATGAATGTTTTATGGTTTTTCGCCAATGATAATGGAAAAACAGGAATTTTCTCACTTTTATTGATGTTTAAAGGTCGATTTAATTGATTTTGTTTGTCCAGGTGTAATGAAAATGGGGTGATTTACATAATCGAGGGGAATTATTGATTTACGAAAGGGGAGAGAATTTCTGAGAACTTGATTTACATAATCGCTAGGGGGATTATTGATTTACGAAAAGGGGAATAAAGAAACAAGTATGGCTTCTTTGATCTTAGGTCTGAGGGATAAACGCTCTATAGGTCAGAGAGAAAAATTAATGTTCTATTTTTAAATAGGGCTTCATTGATCTTTAGTGACAGGAATTAGAAATGACATCACTTGTTATCTTGGAATTATCCGGGAGTCTCAAGAGATAGAAATTCTATTTTTAAATACGGCTTCACTGATCTTTAAGTCGGAGAGATAAATTGATATTCTAACAAAACCATAATAGTGTAGCTAGGAACATTTATGAGATGAAGAGATTAACGCAGGAAAGGGTTTCCTAGAAATTTCAAATGTGACAGCGCAGGGATGCCAAAAACAAAAGGAACACGCAGAAATTACGTTTAGGGATTATTTGGGCGAAACTGTTTTAGACATTTTACGGAATTATTTCGGCGAAACAGTTAGAGACATTTTAAAAGATAATTTTAGAAGATGTTTTAGAAGAGGATTTGAGGGTGAAACTCTGTGGTCGTTATAATACACAAGTTCCATTTGAACAGTGTCGTGAGGTCCCTACCCCAACCACAAAGGGCTCAGATCCCCCTACCCCAATCCCAAAAGGCTCCGATCCCCCATACCCCAACCCCGAAGGAAGCCCCCGGTCCCCAAAGGTCCCCCGGGCTCCCAAAAGGCCCCCACCGTCCCAAAGGCCCCTGAGCCCCCATTTTTTAATACTTTTTTAAGGCTTCATTATATATTTTAAGAACAAGTTATTTTCTTAATGTCCATCCTAAACCCATTTTACAAGTTGAAATGGGAGAAACCGTTTTAGACATTTTAGGGAATTATTTCGGACAAACAGTTAGAGACATTTTAAAAGATGATTTTAGAAGATGATTTAGAAGAGGATTTGAGGGTGAAACTCTGTGGTCGTTATAATACACAAGTTCCATTTGAACAGTATCGTGAGGTCCCGTACCCCAACCCCAAACGCTCCCGGTCCCCCTAAAGCACCTCGAGTCCCCCAAGACCACCCGGCCCCCTCCCCCCATTTAAAAAAATTATTTTTGAATTTTTTTAACGGTATTTTTTTTGACTTTTTTACGTATCTTAAAATGACATGAAATATGCTTACGGCTCTACCAATCGTACTCTGTGCTTGTTCATAGACACGACGCGGCTTTCCTACTGGTACTCTATGGCAGGTTATCGACACTACCTAGTTTATTGCGTGCATTAAATCAGTATTTTTTACGCAGTGGAAGGATAAACACACAATTCATATCTGTAAAAAAGTGAAGATGAATTATTTGACGAAAGTGTGTGCACAGGATAAAATCATCGTCGTGTTGAATGCTGACAAGGAGAAATACCTGAACTATGAAACGAGTGCAAGTGGTAACACTATTGGAAATGTATGCATGCGTTGTCATGACAGCGAGAAGTTAGATTCCTTTGGAGTACCCAAGAATTTCCATCATGCAAACGGTGGATATGCGAGAGTAACATTACCAGAGAAATTAGTACTCAAAGAGAATGCCAACGTAAAAATAATAGTTGATGAAGAGGGACAACTTCTAGCTAATGGTTCTGGTAGCATGTTAGCCGTTGATAGATCTTATCGCTATCTTTCCGGTGTTAGCATTCGAATGAAAGCAAAGGGAAAAAGAAGACATGCATACAGCTGCACCAACATCATAAATCATATCTTTTCAATGTGTCAAAACTGCTATCTATGTAAAAATAATGTGACAATAGACAGTGAAATCGCAGGCAGAATAAAAAGGACATTAGCAGACAATATCATCAATGAATATAAAGATTAATTGACGGAAAGTGAAGCGCAAGTGTACTAATAATGTATAATGATGTATTTAACATATTTTTATATTAATATTCTACATGTCATTATTTCATTAAAAATATTTTATGCATTATTTTGTTAAGTGTTCATTATTTTTAGGGTATGATAGAACGTCAAACGTTCAGAATATTTATTAAAAAGGTCAGAGATGTAAGAAAAAGAATTTTAGAGATAATAATACTACTAGCAGGCTCAATTTTTCATAGAAGATAGAAAAGTTAAAGTTCTCTTCTGAATTTTATCAAAGAACACAATTCAATTCTAATTTCACCAGATAAAATAAAAAGCTTCCACTTCAGTTTTAAGTTCACCAAGACATAAAAATTTAAAGTTCACTTCTAAAATTTTCCGTAGAAGATAGGAAAAGTTATACTATGATTGTGATTATTTTCCATGATGCAGCTGTAACACTGAATATTATGATGAATATGTTCTAAGAGAAGAGAAAAAGTGGTCCTTTAAGAGACAACATAAGAGGTTATTCTACGAAATGGATTTTAAACAACGAAAACCGTGGTGGAAGAGTTCTCATATATCATTTAACGATAAGACTAATTATTGATATGCATAATGAGTTTTATATTATAATCATACAATAAATTTGTTTATACTATATTTATTTTCTCCTACTAGAAATGTATAGAATAAGGATACCAGCAGAGACTTCTGTATAGGAAAAGTTAAGTTTGATTAGATCATCTCAAGAGAGGACTTTCAGTACGCAGTAAAGTTTTATGTCAATGATAAAAAATGAATGATTCTTCCAGATAAATTCATTCAAGTGAAATATAAATATTCACAATAGTTTTCAGATACGAGATTAAAATCTCGTATATAATGTATTGTTTTATTATCACAACATCGTTGTCATTACCCTCAACTACCTTATTATATATGAGAGGGGGTGTTGTACATTAATTCTTATTATCATTAATAGGTATATCGAAAAAAGGAGATATCTCCTCAAATAAATCTTCACGTACTCTAATTGAAGATAAAACTGGTGCCGATCGCTCGTCATCTACAATAATCATTCGGCTCGTAGCATCAATTTCTGTACTAGTAGAGAGAAGAAACTCCTCCTCCTCAACTGTGATATCGTCAGTAACATCAAACCATGTACTATTACAGATAAAAAGCTCCTCCTCCTCAACTGTGAGCCCTCGCTTACTCCATACATCCTCAAAGATTGAGAAAACTATGATGAAAATCCAGAGTTTACAGTCAAAAACATGTCTTAGTTCAGAGTTCACGGGAATAGTTTTTTTTCTAACAAAACACATATATTTACCATAATTTTCTTACAAAAAAAAACTAGATTTCTGGTGCAGCGGTGAGTTGTAGTAGTATTAGTAGTAGTTGAGCTAAAAATAACGACACTATTAAGATTTTGGATGAATTTATCTCTCTTTGGGCAACTAAATACAGTAATAGGATATGATAGCATCAACATTTTACATTTTTATTTTTCATGTTTTTGATTTTATATTGATGAAGAATTTAAACACAACTTCAACTAGTATTTTTTTTTTTGTTCAAAATAGATGAAAGGTCCAATACCTCAGTTAAACTAAGAGGTTACTTTCTGTAAACCTATGTCTATTGATAAACTTGTTAGAGTGTCAAAAACTTTTTTCACAAGAGGACATTTTTCAACTAAAAGTAAAGAGCTACTAAACTAAATTGAGAGGACATTTTCAACTAAAAGTAATGAGCTGCGAGACTAAATAAAAAAATCTTGAATTTATGCACAGTTTTAACTAGCTAGAGCTAAATTTGTTAACGATTGATGATTGAGGACATTTTTCAACTAAAAGTAAAGAGCTACTAGACTAAATCAAAGTAGTGCAGAAATAATAATGAGTAACTATTCAAACTTAAATGTTCTTTAAACTATTATCTAGTGATAAACTTTTTAGAGTGAAAAAAACTTTTTTTCCATAAGAGAGCATTTTTCAAGTAAAAGTAAAGAGCTGTTGGACTAAATTATAAATCATGAATTTATGCACATTTTTAACTAGCTAGGGCTAAATTTGTTAACGATGGATCATTGAGGACATTTTTCAACTAAAAGTAAAGAGCTACTAGACTAAATCAAAGATGTGCAGAAATAATAACGAATAAGTGTTCAAACTTAAATTTTCTGTAAACTTTTGTATAACGATGAACTTGTTAGTGACAAAAACTTTTTTCCACAAGAGGACATTTTCAACTAGAAGTAAAGAGCTGCTAGACTAAATAAAAAAATCATGAATTTATGCACAGTTTTAACTAGCTAGGGCTAAATTTGTTAACGATGGATCACTGAGGACATTTTTCAACTAAAAGTAAAGAGCTACTAGACTAAATCAAAGATGTGCAGAAATAATAACGAATAATTGTTCAAACTTAAATTTTCTATAAACTTTTGTCTAGTGATGAGCTTGTTAGAGTGGCAAGAACTTTTTTCCTCAAGAGGACATTTTTCAACTAAAAGTAAACAGCTACTAGAGTAAATCAAAGATGTACAGAAATAATAACGAATAATAGTTAAAGCTTAAATTTTCTGTAAACTTTTATCTAGAGATGAGCTTGTTGGAGTGACGAAAACTTTTTTCACAAGATGATATTTTTAAAATAGAAGTAACGAGCTACTAGACTAAATCAATAGGACATTTTTCAACTAAAAGTAATGAGCTGCTAGACTAAATAAAAAAAATCATGAATTTACAAATAGTTTTAAATATCTAATGCTAAATTTTTTTAACGATTGATGATTGAGGATATATTTCAGCTAAAAGTAAAGAGCTACTAGAATAAATTAAAGTTATTCAGAAACAATAACTACTAATTATTAAAAATTAAATGTTATGTAAACTTTTGTCTAGTGATGAACTTGTTAGAGTGACAAAAAATTTTTTTCCACAAGAGAACATTTTCAAGTAAAAGTAAAGAGCTGCTAGACTAAATAAAAAATCATGAATTTATGCACAGTTTTAACTAGCTAGGGCAAAATTTGTTAACGATGGATCATTGAGGACATTTTTCAACTAAAAGTAAAGAGCTACTAGCATAAATCAAAAATGTGCAGAAATAATAGCGATAATTGTTCAAACTTAAATTTTCTGTAAGCTTTTGTATATTGATGAACTTGTTAGAGTGACAATAACTTTTTTTCCACAAGAGGAAATTTTCAACTAAAAGTAAAGAGCTGCTAGACTAAATAAAAAAAATCATGAATTTATGCACAGTTTTAACTAGCTAGGGCTAAATTTGTTAACGATACATCATTGAGGACATTTTTAAACTAATAGTAAACAGCTTCTAGACTAAATCAAAGATGCGCAGATAAAATAACGAATAATAATTCAGATTTATAGTTTCTATAAGATTTTTTATAGTAATGAGCTTTTGAGAGTGGAAAAAACTTTTTTTCCACAAGAAAACATTTTTAAACTAAAAGTAAACAGCTACTTGACTAAATCAAAGACGTGAAGAAATGATAACAAATAAAATTTAAAACTTAATTTTTCCCTAAACTCTTGTCTAGTGATGAACTTGTTACAGTGACAAAAACTTTTTTTCGACAAGAGGAAATTTTTCAACCAAAAGTAAAGAGCTGTTAGACTAAATAGAAAAAATAATGAATTTATGCACAGTTTTAACTAGCTAGGGCTAAATTTGTTAACGATGGATCATTGAGGACATTTTTCAACTAAAAGTAAAGAGCTACTAGACTAAGTCAAAGATATGCAGAAATAATAACGAATAATTGTTCAAACTTAAATTTTCTGTAAAATTTTGTATAGTGATAAACTTGTTAGAGTGACAAAAACTTTTTTTTCCGCAAGAGGACATTTTTCAACTAAAAGTAAAGAGCTGCTAGACTAAATAAAAAAAATCATGAATTTATGCACAGTTTTAACTAGCTAGGGCTAAATTTGTGTAAAAATTCAAAATTAGGAAAGAAACCCAAATATTCTGTATTACCTAAGTAACACGACAAAAAATCAACAATTTATGTACAGTTTTAAATTATGATCACGAAAAAAATTGTCATGCTACAGTTGCGATGTGTGTATAATATACAAGTATCGGAATTGTTCATGGAGAGAGAACTGGATTACACGGTATTATTTAAAACGATAAGAAATTAAATCTAAAAAATTCAACTGAAAGTAAGAAGCAACATCAATGTTTATAAGCGAACAGAGATTATTACGTATAAGAAAAGGGTCAGCCCCCTCCTCAAGACATCACTCTTTACACAACTTTTTTAGAATTTAAAAACAAAGTTTATTATTATTAAAAATATTGAATAAAACTTTTTTATTTGATTATAGGAAGCATATTTTAATATTTTGCTTTGAACAAACTACTTTGTTAATGTGTTGCTTTTTATAAACACCAAGTTAAAGGCATTTACTTATCTAGGTGTTTGAAAGCAAAGTTCAAAACTAACGATATTGTTTAAAAAATTTAGCTCCAACGCTTCGACATTGCTTAATAGATTTAAATGTTGGGAGTATTTATCTTTGTTTTTATATGAATCGTCTCGTTTTTGTAAAAAATTATAGAAAATATATTTCTATGGTTCAAATATGTAAAATCCATAGGGGAAAATATAAATTAAAATTTAAACGTACATTAGCCATTGAAGGACCGGTGAGTTCATTTGGAGTATTCATTACTTTATATATATATATATATATATATATATATATATATATATATACTATCTATATTTCAATATGCACTGAAGTTAATGACATCAAACACTAAATAATATGCGGTAATAGCGGCATATTTCCTTTCCTTAATCAAATTAATAAATGCTGACCTATAGGATCATGGAAAACAAGTTCATTTTATGTCTTCTTTTCATTTGCATAAGACCCCTCATGTAAAAAGCCATTCTCTGACTTGTTTTTCAAAAATAGAGCTTTTTCTAAGTGAACAAAGTGACTTTATATATATGAAAGTTCGTGTCGTAATGTGAAAATTTTTCCAAAATCGTCTAGTCAATTTTTAGATGGATTTTTTTCTTCAACACAGTTGAAATATACAATAATTATGTCCTTAAATACAAAATGGACTCTTCAGCCCATGGGGGAAAGGTTTTTAAGTTATGAAATTTATTCATAAGTCATCAAAAGTTAAGATTGAAAAATATTTGCACTATAAATCGAACCAAAAAAGTCGAGAGGGGGTTCGATCCAATATAAAAAATTTTATAGTGACCGTTTTCAGTAACAAAAAATAATTGGAGGACAACTAGGCCCCCCCCTCCCACATCACCTTTTTCCAAAATCGTCTAATGGGAGCCACGGAGCCGAAGGCAAGCCACGGGTGGGACCCCACCACCAAGGTTAGGATAGGTTATGCTACCTAACATTTCTAGGTGGGCCCCACACCCCCGGGGCCACGGGAACTGACAGCCTATCACAAGGGGGATCCCCACCACCAAGGTTATGTTAGGTTACCTAACTTTTCTAGTTGGGCCCCCCCCCCACCCCCGGCGCCACGGGGACTGAAAGCCCACCAAGGGTGGGACCCCACCCACCACGGTTAGGTTACCTAACATTTCTAGGTGGGCCCCCCTACCCCCGGGGCCGAAAGCCTGACACGGGTGGGACCCTCACCACCAAGGTTAGGTTAGATCAGGTTAGGTTACCTAACATTTCTAGGTTAACTTACATCAGGTTAAGTGGGGCACCACTTAACCTGATGTAAGTTAACCTAGAAATGTTAGGTAACCTACCCTAACCTAACCTTGGTGATGATGGTCCCACCCGTGTCAGGCTTTCGGCCCCGGGGGTGGGGGGCCCAACTAGAAATGTTAGGTAACCTTACCTAACCTTGGTTGTGGGGGTCCCACCCATGATAGGCTTTCGGGTCCCGTGGCCCCCGGGGGTGGGGGGCCCACCTAGAAATGTTAGGTAACCTAACCTAACCTTGGTGGTGGGGGTCCCACCCGTGGTAGGCTTTCGGTCCCCGTGGCCACGGGGGTGGGGGGCCCACCTAGAAATGTTAGGTAACCTAACCTATCCTAACCTTGGTGGTGGGGTCCCACCCGTGGCCGGCTTTCGGCTCCATGGCTGCCATTAGACGATTTTGGAAAAAGGTGATGTGGGAGGGGGGGGGGAGCAGAGGGGGCCTCCAATTATTTTTTGGTACTGATAAGGGTCACGAGAATATTTTTTCTCTTAAAACTAACCCCCTCTCGACTGTTGTGCTTCGAGTTGGAGTAAAAATCTTTTTCAATCCCAATTTGTGAAAGCATATTTATAAATTCCTTAGCTTAAAACCTTTCCCCCAGGGACGGTAGGGCCCATTCTATCTTTAAGGACATTGTAATTAAATATTTCAACTGATTTGAAGAAAAAAAAATCCTTCTTTAAATTAACTAGATGATTTTGGAAAAATATTCACATTATGACAAGAACTTTCATATATATGATGTTACTTTGTTCAAGTAGAAAAAGCTCTATTTCTGAAAAACAAGTCATAGAATGAATTATTACATTGGGGGTCTTTTGCAAATAAAAAGAAGACATAAAATTAACTTGTTTTCCATGATCCTATGTATCTGGATTTATTAATTTGATTAAGGAAAGCAAATATGCCACTATTACTTCCTATTATTTAGTTTTTGATATAAATAACTTCAGTGCATATTGAAACATAGATAGATATATATATATATATATATATAAAGTAATGAATACTCCAAATGAACTCACCGGTCCTTCAATGGCTAATGTACGTTTAAATTTTAATTTATATTTTCCCCTATGTATTTTACATATTTGAACTATAGAAATATACTTTCTGTAATTTTTTACAAAAACGAGATGATTCATACAAAAACAATGATAAAAACTCCCAACATTTAATTCTATTAAGCAATGTCGAAGCGTTGGAGCTAATTTTTTTTAAACAGTATCGTTAGTTTTGAACTTGGTTTTCAAACACCTAGATAATTAATTGCCTTTATACTTGGTGTTTATAAAAAGTAACGCATTAACAAAGTAGTTTTTTTAAATTAAAACACTAAACTATGCTTCAGATAATCAAATAAAAAAGTTTTATTCAAAACTTTTAATAATAATAAACTTTGTTTTTAAATTCTAAAAACGTTATGTAAAGAGTGATGTCTTGAGGAGGGGGGTAACCCTTTTCTTATACGTAATAATTTCTGTTCGTTTATAAACTTTGATGTTGCTTCTTACTTTCAGTTGAATTTTTTAAATTTAATTTCTTATCGTTTTAAATAATACCGTGTAATCCGGTTCTCTCTCCATGAACAATTCCGATACTTGTATATTTTACACACATCGCAACTGTAGCATGACAATTTTTTACGTGATTATAATTTAAAACTGTACATAAACTCTTGATTTTTTGTCGTGTTACTTAGGTAATACAGGAACATTTGGTTTTCTTTCCTAATTTGAATTTTTAAATAAATTTATCACCAGCTAGTTAGGACAGTGCATAAACTAATGATTTTTTTTATTTAGTCTAGCAGCTCTTTACGTTTAGTTGACAAATGTCCTCTTGTGGAAAAAACAGTTTTTGTCAATCTGACAAGGTTATTATTATACAAAATTTTGCAGAAAATCTAAGTTTGAACAATTATTCGTTATTATTTCTGCACATTTTTCATTTAGTCTAGTAGCTCTTTGCTTTTAGTTGAAAAATGTCCTCTATGGTCCAACGTTAACAAATTTAACCTAGCATATTTAAAACCGTGTATACAGTTTTGATTTGTTCTATTTAGTCCAACAGCTCTTTACTTTTGGTTGAAAAATGTACTTGTTGAAAAAAAGCTCTTTCAAATATAAAGCTCATAAAAATACAAAATTTTACGGAAAATTTAAGTTTGAACTTCTACTCATTTATAACTCTACAAGACTCTCATTTCGTAAATCATCTGTTTAACTATAGTTGAAAAATGACTTTTTGTGGAAAAAAAAGTTATTGTCACTCTAAAAAGTTAATCAATAGACAAAAGTTTAAAGATAATTTAATTTTGAACAATTATTCGTTATTATTTCTGCAAATCTTTGATTTAGTCTAGAAGCTCTTTACTTTTAGTCGAAAAATGTCCTCAATTATCAATAGTTAACAAATTTAGCTCTAGTTAGTTAAAACTATGCATAAATTCATGATTTTTTTTATTTAGTCTAGCAGCTCTTTACTTTTAGTTTAAAATGTGCTGTTTTGGAAAAAAAGTTTTTGTCACTCTAACAAGTTCATCACTACACAATAGCTTACAGAAAATTTAATTTTGAATAATTATTCGTTATCATTTCTGCACATCTTTGATTTAGTCTAGTAGCTCTTTACTTTTAGTTGAAAAATATCCTCAATGATCCATCGTTAACAAATTTAGCACTAGCTAGTTAAAACTGTGCATAAGTTCAGGATTCTTTTTTTATTTAGTCTAGCAACTTATTACTTTTAGTTGAAAAATGTCCTCTTGATTTAGTCTTGTAGCTCTTTACTTTTAGTTGAAAAATGTACGCTTTTGAAAAAATTTTTGTCACTCTAACAAGTTCATCAATAGACAAAAGTTTACAGAAAATTTAACTTTGAACTATTATTCGTTATTATTTCTGCACATCTTTGATTTAGTCTAGTAGCTCTTTACTTTTAGTTGAAAAATGTCCTCTTGTGGAAAAAAGTTCTTGTCACTCTAACAAGTTCATTACTAGACAAGAGTTTACAGAAAATTTAAGTTTGAACTATTATTCGTTATTATTTCTGCACATCTTTGATTTAGTCTAGTATCTCTTTGCTTTTAGTTGAAAAATATTCTCAATGATCCATCGTTAACAAATTTAGCCCTAGCTAGTTAAAACTGTGCATAAATTCATGATTTTTGTTTATGAAGTCTAGCAGCTCTTTACTTTTAGTTGAAAATGTCCTCTTGTGGAAAAAAGTTTTTGTCACTCTAACAAGTTCATCACTAGACAATACTTTACATAAAATTTAATTTTGAACTATTAGTCGTTATTATTTCTGCATATCTTTGATTTAGTATAGCAGCTCGTTACCTTTAGTTGAAAAAGGACCTTTTGTGGAAAAGAAAGATCTTGTCATTCTAACAAATCCATAAATAGACAAAAGTTTACAGAAAATTTAATTTTGAACAATTAATATCTATTATCTAGGCAAATCTTTGGTTTAGTCTAGTAGCTCTTTACTTTTAGTTGAAAAATGTACTTAATGATCCAGCGTTAACAAATTTAGCCCTAGCTAGTTAAAACTGTGCATAAATTCATGATTTTTTTTATTCGGTCTATCAGCTCTCTACTTTTCTTTAAAAAGTCTTTATGTGGAAAAAAAAGTTCTTTTCACTGTAAAAAGTTCAACAATAGACACAAGCTTACAGAAAATTTTACTTTGAACAATTAGCCTATTCGTTATTATTTATTCAAATGTTTCATTTAGGCTAGTAGCTCTTATACTTTTAGTTGAAAATGTCCTCAACGATCCATTATTAACAAATTTCGTCCTAGCTAGTTAAAACTGTGCATAAATTCATGATTTTTTATTTAGTCGAGCAGCTTTTTACTTTTAATTTAAAATTTTCTCTTGTGGAAAAAAAGTTTTTGTCACTCTAAAAATTTCATAAATATACAATATCTTACAGAAAATTTAAGTTTGAATAATTATTCGTTATTATTTCTGCACATCTTTGATTTAGTCTAGTAGCTCTTTACTTTTAGTTTAAAAATGTCCTCAATGATCCATCGTTGACAAATTTAGCCCTAGCTAGTTAAAAAAGTGTATAAAATCATGATTCTTTTTTTATTTAGTCTAGCAGCTCATTACTTTTAGTTGAAAAACGTCCTCTTGATTTAGTCTAGTAGCTATTTACTTTTAGTTGAAAGATGTCCTATTGTGAAAAAAGTTTTGTCACTCTAACAAGTTCATCACTAGACAAAAGTTTACAGAAAATTTAAGTTTGAACTATTATTCGTTATTATTTCTGCACATCTTTGATTTAGTCTAGTAGCTCTTTACTTTTAGTTGAAAAATGTCCTCTTGAGGAAAAAAGTTCTTGTCACTCTCACAAGTTCATTACTAGACAAGAGTTTACAGAAAATTTAAGTTTGAACTATTATTCGTTATTATTTCTGCACATCTTTGATTTAGTCTAGTAGGTCTTTACTTTTAGTTGAAAAATATCCTCATTGATCCATGATTAAAAAATTTATCCCTAGCTAGTTAAAACTATGCATAAATTCATAATTTTTTTTATTTAGTCTAGCAGCTCTTTACTTTTAGTTGAAAATGTCCTCTTGTGGAAAAAGTTTTTGTCACTCTAACAAGTTCATCACTATACAAAAGTTTACAGAAAATTTTAGTTTGAACAATTATTCGGTATTATTTCTGCACATCTTTGATTTAGGCTAGTAGCTCTTTACTTTTAGTTGAAAAATGTCCTCAATGATCCATCGTTAATAAATTTTGCCCTAGCTAGTTAAAACTGTGCATAAATTCATGATTTTTTTTATGAAGTCTAGCAGCTCTTTACTTTTAGTTGAAAATGTCCTCTTGTGGAAAAAAAGTTTTTGTCACTAACAAGTTCATCACTATACAAAAGCTTACAAAAAACCTTATTTTGAATAATTAATAAGTATATTTTCTTCGTATCTTTTATTTAGTCTAGTAGCTCTTTTCTATTAGTTGAAAAATGTTCTCAATGATGCATTTTTAACAAATTTATTCCTACATAGTTAGAAGTGTGTCTGAATACATGATTTTTTATTTAGTCTAGCAGCTCATTACTTTTAGTTGAAAAATGTCCTCTTGATTTAGTCTAGTAGCTCTTTACTTTAGTTGAAAATGTCCTCTTGTGAAAAAAGTTTTTGACACTCGAACAAGTTTATCAATTGACATAGTTTAACATAAAGAAACCTCTTATTTTAACTGCTGTATTGGACATTTAATCTATTTCGAACAAAAAAAAAAAAAAACTATTTGAAATTGTTTAAATTATTCATCAATATAAAATCAAAAACATGAAAATTCAAAATGAAAAATTTTTATGCTATCATATCCTATTACTGTATTTAGTTTCCAAATAAGAGATAAATTCATCCAAAATCTTAAAAGTGTCGTTATTTTTATCTCAACTACTACTACTACTACTACTACTACTACAAAACACCGCTGCACCAGAACATTAGTTTTTTTGTAAGAAAATTATGGTAAATACATTTCTTAGGTTCGAAAATAAATTATCCCCGTAAAATTGCCATAAATATATGGCTATCTCAAAATTTTGATTGGATGTGTTTGGGGAAATGTTTGGCGTGAGAGGGGGGTTAGTTACCCTCCAATCTTTTCCGACTATTAAAAAGGGCACTAGCCCTTTCAATTTCCAATCGAATGAGTCCTTTTTGAAGTTTCTAAGACAACGGTTTCTATAAAAAACCTAATATGGGCGCAGGGCATAACTTAAAACCCTTGTGCTGAGGGCTGTGGGAGGGATTGGCATCCTCAAAGACATAATTTCTGGACTTTTCAACTACGTTGAACAAAATGGCTATTTCAAAATTTTTATTGGATGTGTTTGGGGATATGGTGGGCGTGGGAGGGGTGTTAGTTTTCCTCAAATCACTTTTGACTATTAAAAAGGGCACTAGCACTTTCAATATCCAATTGAATGAGCCCTTTTCGAAATTTCTATGACAACGCTCTCTATAAAAACCTTATATGCCCCAAGGGCTTAACTTACAACCCTTGCCCTGAGGGGTGTGGGGGGTTTATGATCTTTAAAGACATAATATCCAGAACTTTCAACTATGTTGAAAAAAATGGCGGTCTAAAAATTTTTATTGGATGGGTTTGCGGAAATGGTGGGAGTGAGAGGGGGTTAGTTGCTCCCTAATCAGTTTTGACTGGCCTATTAAAAGGGCACTAGCCCTGTCAATTTCGAATTGAATGAGCTCTGTTTAAAGTTTCTATGACAACATTTTATACAAAAAAAACTTATATGCTCCCAGGGCATAACTTAAAACCATTGCCTTAAAGGCTGGGGGGGGTGTCATCCTCAAGGACCTAAATTCTAGAGCTTTCAACTACGTTGAACAAAATGTCTATCTCAAAATTTTGATTGGATGTGTTTGGAGAAATGGTGGGCGTGAGAGGGGGGTTACTTGCCCTTCAATAACTTTCGGCGATTAAAAAGGGCACTAGCTCTTTAAATTTCCAATCGAATGGGCCCCTTTCGAATTCTCTACGACAACAATTTCTACAAAAACCTTATATGCTCACAGGACAGAACTTACACCCCTTGCCCTGAGCGGTTTGGGGGGTTTGTCATCCTCAAAGACAAAATTTCCAGAACTTTCAACTACGTTGAAGAAAATGGCTATCTCAAAATATTGATTGGATGTGTTTGGGGAAATGGTGGGCGTGTGAGGGGGGTTAGTTGCCCTCCAATCACTTTCGACTATTAAAAAGGACACTAGCCCTTTCAATTTCCAATCGAATGAGCCCCTTTTGAAGTTTCTACAACAACGCTTTCTATAAAAAACCTAATATGGGCGCAGGGCATAACTTAAAACCCTTGTGCTGAGGGCTGTGGGGGGACTGGCATCCTCAAAGACATAATTTCTGGACTTTTCAACTACGTTAAACAAAATGGCTATCTCAAAATTTTTATTAGATGTTTTTGGGGATATGGTGGGCGTGGAAGGGGTGCTAGTTTTCCTCAAATCACTTTTGACTATTAAAAAGGGTACTAGCCCTTTCAATTTCCAATTTAATGAGCCCTTTTCAAAATTTCTATGACAACGCTCTCTATAAAAATCTTATATGCCCCCATGGCATAACTTAAGACACTTGCCGTTAGGGGTATGGGGGATTTATCATCCTCACAGACATAATATCCAGAACTTTCAACTATGTTGAAAAAAATGGCGGTCTAAAAATTTTTATTGGATGGGTTTGCGGAAATGGTGGGCGTGAGAGGGGGTTAGTTGCTCCCTAATCAGTTTTGACTGGCCTATTAAAAGGGCACTAGGCCTTTCAATATCCAATTGAATGAGCCCTTTTTAAAGTTTCTATGACAACATTTTCTATAAAAAAAACTTTATATGCCCCCAGGGCATAACTTACAACCATTGCCTTGAAGGCTGGGGGGTGTGTCATCTTCAAAGACCTAAATTCTAGAGCTTTCAACTACGTTGAACAAAATGTCTATCTAAAAATTTTGATTGGATGTGTTTGGAGAAATGGTGGGCGTGAGAGGGGGTTAGTTGCCCTTCAATAACTTTCGGCTATTAAAAAGGGCATTAGCTCTTTCAATATCCAATCGAATGGGCCCTTTTCGAAGTTTATACAACAAACATTCTATAAAAACCTTATATGCTCACAGGGCATAACTTACAACCCTTGCCCTGAGGGGTTTGGGGGGTTTGTCATCCTCAAAGACATAACTTCCAGAACTTTCAACTACGTTGAAGAAAATGCCTGTCTAAAAATTTGAATTGGATGTGTTTGGGGAAATGGTGGGCCTGAGAGGGGGGTTAATAATTTTCAACTAATAAAAAGAGCACTAGCTCTTTCAATTTCCAATAAAATTAGCTTTTTTTGAAGTTTCTACGACAACACTTTCTATAAAAACCTTACATACCCCTAGGACATAACTTACAATCTTGCCCTGAGAGCTCTGACGGGGCTATCATCCTTAAACACCTAATTTCCAGAACTTTCAACTACGTTGAACAAAATGGATATCTCAAAATTTTGATTGCTTGTGTTTGGGGAAATGATGGGTTTTGAGAGGGGGGTTAGTTGCCCTCCAATAACCTTCAACTATTAAAAAGAGCACTAGCCCTTTCAATTTCCAATCGAGTGAGCCCTTTTTGTAGTTTTTAGGACAACTCTTTCTATAAAAAACTTATATGCGCCCAGGGCATAACTTACAACCCTTACCCTGAGGGCTGTAGGGGGAGTGTCATGCTCAAAGAAATTTTCCGGTCCTTTCAACTACGTTGAACAAAATGTCTATTTCAAAATTTTGATTGGATGTGTTTGTGGTAATGGTGGGAGTGAGAGGGGGTTAGTTGCCCTTCAATAACTTTCGAATATTAAAAAGGTCACTAGCCCTTTGAATTTCCAATTGAATGAGCCCTTTTTGAAGTTTCTAAGAAAACAATTTCTATTAAAAAACTTTATATGCCCCCAGGGTATAACTTACAAACCTTGCCCTGAGGGGTTTTGGGGGTTTCTATCCTTAAGGACATAACTTCCGGAATTTTCAACTAGGTTGAACGAAATGCCTATGTCAAAATTTTGATTGGATGTGTTTGGTGAAATGGAGGGCGTGAGAGGGGGGTCAGTCGATCTCCAATCACTTTCGACTCTTAAAAAGAGCACTAGCTCTTTCAATTTCCAGTCGAATGAGCTTTTTTTGAAGTTTCTACGACAATACTTTCTACAAAAACCTTAAAAGCCCCCAGGGCATAACTTAAAACATATGTTCTGATGGCTCTGAGGGGGTTATCATCCACAAAGACCTAATTTCCAGAACTTTTAACTACGTTGAGCAAAATGGATAGGTCAAAATTTTGATTATATGTGTTTGGGGTAGTGGTGGGCGTGAGAAGGGGATTTTGCTGCCTTCCAATTGCTTTCAACTATTAAAAAGGGCACTAGCCCTTTCAAAAGGGCACTATAACTTTTAATTTTCGTTCGAAAGAGCCCTCCCACGATATTCTACAGCCACTGGGTCGATACGATCACCCCTGGGTAAAAAAACAAAAAAACAACAAAAAAAAAAAAATAAATAAACACGCCTCCGTGATCTTTTTTCTGGCAAAAAATAGAAAAATCCACATTTTTACATACAGGAACTTGAAACCTCTATAGTAGGGTTCTCTGATACACTGAATCTGATGGTGTGATTTTCATTAAGGTTCTATAATTTTTAGGAGGTGTTTCTCCCTTTTTTCGAAAATCAGGCAAATTTTCCCAGGCGCGTAACTTTTGATGGGTGGGACAAAATTTGATGAAACTTACATATTTGAAATCACCATAAAATTTGATTCTTTTGATGTATCTATTGGTATCAAAATTCCTTTTTTTAGAATTTCGGTTACTATTGAGCCGGGTCATTCATTACTTGCAGTTCGTTACCACGAAGTGTTTGATAAGACTCTAATCTCTAATCGGTTTCTTGACCATTCCAGAAATGCCCCCTTTAGTGGAAATTATTCCCTGAAAATTAAAGCACGCAGAAATAAGCCCTTGGATAATTCCTCCGGAACATCTCCAAATGAAAGATTGGCAAAGAGAATGTAAGACAATTAAAAAGAATTTCGTATAGGAATTCTTTCAAATCCCCCAGTGTAACATTTCCAAGGAATATTTACCCCCCCCCCCCCCCTCTAGAAATTTCCCTCCCTAAGGGAGATTCTTCCTATAGAAATCACCCCCCCTACCCCCAAAAATGTCTGCATACTTCCCAATAACAAATACTATACGTAAACAATGGGTGGACTTCATAACTTACATACTCAACAAAATGGCTATCTCAAAATCTTGATCAGATAATTTCTGGGAAAAATGGCCGTGTGAGGGGGCCCAATAGCCCTCCAATCTTTTTGGTCACTTAAAAAGAGCCCTAGAAATTTTGATTTCCGTTTGAATGAACCCTCTCCCAATCTTCTAGGACCATTATTTCGATACGTTCGCCCCTGAAAAAAAAAAAAACACGCATGCGTTACCGTGATCTGTTTTCTGGAAAAAATAGCAAAACTCCACATTTTAGCAGATAGGAGCTTGAAACTTCTACAGTAGGGTTCTCTGGTACGTTGAATCTGATGGTGTTATTTTCATTAAGATTCTTTTTTATTTTAGAGGATGTTTTCCCCTATTTCCTAAAACAGGCAAATATTCTCAGGCTCGTAACTTTTGTGTAACACTAAACTTGACAAATCTTATATATTTGGAATCAGCATAATAAACTGATTCTTTTGATGTATCTATTGATATCAAAATTCCGTTTTTTAGAGTTTCGGTTATTATTGAGCCGAGTCGCTCCTTAATTCGTTAACACAAACGTTTTGAAAAACGGTAAGACCAGTCCTGGGGTAAAAACGATGTAATTTTGGGCTTGAAATGTATATAAATATGAGATCACGCAAATTTTTTTCTTCCAAAATAAAGGCCCTAAGCGATTTTTATCAAACTCTTCACCTATCTAGATCGTTTTTTCAGTCCAGAAAATCCAATGGTGTCAATTACCCCACCCCTCCCCCAAAAAATAGGGTGCCGTTTTCAAGAAAAAATTTATACCTTCCTACATCCACAGTTGCTCGTTTAAAGATATATCCCGAATTAAACCACATGGTGGAGCAAAACTGGAATTTGGCGAATTAGTTTCATTTATTTAAAATTATTTTTACCTTTTTCTCTTACTTATAGTATCCTCCTAGGCAGCCATCTAGTTTCCTGTATAATAAAAGCAGCTTTAAGCTTTAATCGTGAAAAGGTGACTTAAGGTTCTTGGTGATAAACTGTAACTAAGCAGAAGTTCTAATAGTAACCAAGAATCTAAAAAAAAAGAATTTTGATAATCAATATAAATCCAATTAATCAGCCCATTATGGTGAAATTCATGTGGAATTCAATAAGTTTAAGTTACCAACCAAAAGCTACGAGTCTGAGAAAATTTGCCTACTTATTGAAAAAAGGGAGAGCACCCCTTCTGCCAGGTCATGGATGTGTGTTTTCTCATTTTTTCTTTTTCTTTTATTTGTTTATTCTTTTTTACTAGGGGTGATCGATTGAGCCAACAGTACTATGGGTGAGGGTTCATTTGAACGGAAATTGAAAGTTTTAGAGGACTTTTTTAGTTGTAAAGGAGTGATTAGCCAAAACGCAGTTTCGTATCATTTTGTGCTGCAATACAACAATTTCGATTCACACAAGCCTAAAATACAATGGAGTGAAAACTGTGAAATAGCTTATGGAGGAGGGCCAGTGGATCTGAGGAGGACGGTATGCCTGAAGCCTCAAAACATTCCTTCCTAACTATGCCCAAATTTTCTAACAGTTAGAGGGTTTTCTGATAAATACAGAAGGAGATAAGGGGGGAGGGTAGAATTTATCTGTAATCGTGAGCATTACCACGAAATTCCCGAAGTGGGGGAGACATGCACTACCGGGAGTTCTTTTCCCCGACACCTTAAGAACGATAGCACAGCCAGAAGGGCAATTGGAATGAAACGGCGTTTTGCCAATGTCTCAAGAATAGAAGATACCTTACTGATGCACATAGGCTTTAAACAATAAGAATTTTAGTTTAAATGTTTTTAGAGGTAATTGGTAAAAAGCACAATTGTAATTACCTGTGACATTTGTTGCACGCATAAATAGCCTACTTCTATTAAAGCTCTATAAAACTTTGGCAAAATAATTAGGGGGGATGAGGAGGAGGCTTCTCCCCTCATCCAGGAAATAATTTCTGTACATTTTGAATTTCATTATCGCTCTTATCTTTTATTAAAAAAAAAGTTTTATATTTATCAAAAAAAGAAACGACATTTTCCATATGTTCTTTATGGCAAATTTAATACCAGATGCTGCATCAGCAAAGTAGGCCAGTTGAAATGCTATCAAAAAGGTGTTTAGTAATTTAAGACATTTTATAAAGGGCGACCTTATTTTCACTAAAGGCATTTTATAGCAGATTAATTCGTATTTTGTCTTCATTTCGCTCATTTTCATCACAATTTACATAACTGTAACTACTAGTTTGTGAAACCAGGTGATAACAAACATAATGAAAAGAAGGTGCCACCCATCTCGTAAAAAATAAACAATGCATCTTTAAGTATTTTAATTGAATGTGTTTTGGAGAATAATGGGCGTGGGGCAGGGGCTAGTTCCCCTCCAATCAAGTTCGACTATTAAGAATGGAACTAACCCTTTGAATTTCCAATCAAATGAGCTCCTTTTGAAGTTTCTATGACAATGCCTTCTATAAAAACATTATACGTATACCCGAGGATATTACTTAAAATCCTTGCCCTGAGAGATGTTGAGGAGTGTCCTCCTCAAAAACGTATTTTCTATCTGGAAATCAACTACGCTAAACAAAACGGCTATCTCAAAATTTTAATTGGATGTATTTGGGGGAATGATTCGCGTGGGGGGGGGATAGTTGCCCTCCAATCACTTTAAACTATTTAAAAGGGTACTAGCCCTTTGAATTTAAAATCGAATGAGCCCTTTCCTGAAATTTCTACGACAACATCTTCTTTAAAAACATTATATGCCCCCAAGGTATAACTTAAAACACTTGCCCTGAGGGCTTTGGCGGAGTGTCCTTCTCAAAAACATATTTTCTATCTGGAAATCAACCACGCTGAACAAAATGACTATCTCAAAATTTTGATTGGATGTGTTTGGGTGAATGATGGACGTGGGGGGGATAGTTGCCCTCCAATCACTTTCAACTATTAAAAAGGGCACTAGCCCTTTTAATTTACAATCAAATGAGCCCCTTTTTAAGTTTCTATGACAACGTCTTCTATAAAAACCTTATATACCCCAGGATATAATTTAAAACCCTTGCCCTGAGGGTTGTTGGGGAGTGTCCTCATCAAAAACGTATTTTCAATCTGAAAATCAACTACGCTGAACAAAATGGCTATATCAAATTTTAATTGGATGTGTTTGGAAGAATAAGAGGCGTGGGGCAAGGGCTAATTCCCCTCCCATCAAGTTCGACTATTAAGAATAGAACTAACCCTTTGAATTTCCAATCAAATGAGCTCCTTTTGAAGGTTCTATGACAATGCCTTATATAATAACCTTATATAGCCGAGGATATTACTTAAAATCCTTGCCCTGAGAGTTGTTGGGGAGTGTCCTCCTCAAAAACGTATTTTCTATCTGGAAATCAACTACGCTAAACAAAACAGCTATCTCAAAATTTTAATTGGATGTATTTGGAGGAATGATTCGCGTGGGGGGGGGGGGGCTAGTTGCCCTCCAATCACTTTCAACTATTTAAAAGGGTACTAGCCCTTTGAATTTCAAATCGAATGAACCCTTTCCTGAAATTTCTACGACAACATCTTCTATAAAAAACCTTATATGCCCCCAGGTCATAACTTAAAACCCTTGCCCTGAGGGTTTTGGCGGAGTATCCTCCTCAAAAACATATTTTCTATCTGTAAATCAACTCCGCTGAACAAAATAGTTATCTCAAAATTTTTATTGGATGTGTTTGGGGGAATGATGGGCGTGGGGGGGGCCTAGGTGCCCTCTAATCACTTTCGACTATTAAAAAGGGCACTATCCCGTTGAATTTCCAATTGAATGAGCATTTTTTGAAGTGTCTACGACAACGCCTTCTATAAAAACATTTGTGTTTGTGTTTGGGTGAATGATGGACGTGGAGGGGGATAGTTGCCCTTCAATCACATTCAACTATTAAAAAGGGCATTAGCCCTTTGAATTTCCAATCAAATGAGCCCCTTTTGAAGTTTCTATGACAACGCCTTCTATAAAAACCTTATATACCCCAGGTTATAATTTAAAACCCTTGCCCTGAGGGTTGTCGGGGAGTGTTTTCCTCAAAAACGTATTTTCTATCTGGAAATCAACTACGCTGAACAAAATGGCTATCTCAAAATTTTAATTCGATGTATTTGGGGGAATGATGGGCGTAGGAGGGGGGGGGGCTAGTTGTTCCCCATTCACTTTCAACTATTAAAAAGGGTACAAGCCCTTTCAATTTCCAATCAAATGAGCCTTTTTTGAAGTTTCTACGACAATGCTTTCTGTAAAAACCTTACATGCCCCCAGAGCATAACTTAAAACCCTTGCCCTGATGGTTGTGTGGGAGTGTCCTCCTCAAAAACATATTTTCTATCTGAAAATCAACTACGCTGAGCAAAATAGCTATCTCAAAAGTTTTATTGGATGTGTTTGGGAGAATGATGGACATGGGGGGGGACTAGTTGCCCTCCAATCACTTTCGACTATTGAAAAGGGCACTAGCCACTCCAATTTCCAATCGAATTAGCCCTTTATGAAGTTTCTACGACGACTCCTTCGATACAAAGTGCCCGGGTATGGAGAAAAAACAAAAAACAACACATTGTGTCCACATTGTTCTTTACTTAGGCAGCGCTTTCCCCAGGGCATAACTTAAAACCCTTTCCCTGAGGGTTCTGGGGGAGTGACGTCCTCAAAAACATATTTTCTATCTGGAAAACAAATACGCTGAACAAAATGGCCATCTCAAAATTTTGATTGGATGTGTTTGGGGGAATGATTGGCATGGGGGGGGGGCTAGTTGCACTCCAATCAATTTCGACTATTAAAAAGGGCACTAGCCCTTTGAATTTCCAATCGAATGAGTCTTTCTTGAAGTTTTTACGACAACGTCTTCTATAAAAACTTTATATGCCCCCAGGGCATAACTTAAAACCCTTGCCCCGAGGGTTGTAGGGGAGTTTCCTCCTCAAAAACATATTTTCTATTTGGAAATCAACTACGCTGAACAAAATGGGTATCTCAAAATTTTGATTGGATGTGTTTGAAGGAATGATGGGTGCGGGGGGGGGGCTAGTTGCCCTCCAATCAATTTTGACTATTAAAACGAGAACTAGCCGTTGGAATTTCCAATCGAATGAGCCTTTTTTGACGTTTTTACGACAACACTTTCTATAAAAACCTTATATGCCCCCAGGGCATAGCTTAAAACCCTTGCTCCGAGGGTTGTGGGGGAGTGTCCTCCTCAAAAAAGATATTTTCTACCTGGAAATCAACTACGCTGAACAAAATGGCAATCTTAAAATTGTGATTGAATGTGTTTGGGGGAATGATTGGTGTGGGAAGGGGGCTAGTTGCCCTCCAATCACTTTCAACTATTAAAAAGGGCACTAGCCCTTTGAATTTCCAATCGAATGAGCTTTTTTTGAAGTTTTTACGACAACGCCTTCTATAAAAACCTTATATGCTCCCAGGGCATATCTTAAAACCCTTGCCCCGAGGGTTGTGGGGGAGTATCTTCCACAAAAATATATTTTCTATCTGGAAATCAACTACGCTTAAAAAAATGGCTATCTCAAAATTTTGATTTGATATGTTTGTGAGAATGATGGGCGTGGGGGGGGGGCTTGTTGCCCTCCAATCACTTTCGACTATTAAAAAGGGCACTAGCCACTCCAATTTGCAATCGATTGAGCCCTTTTCGAACTTTTTACGACAACTCCTTCGATACGAAGTGCCCGGGTATGGAGAAAAAAAAATCTAAAAACAACACATTGTGCCCACATCGTTCTTAACTTAGGCATTGCTAGCGCGCTGCCTATGATAAAAACCAAAAGCCTACTACGTCATTGGCGCTTAACTGAAAACGAATTATATTACAAATATTTTCTTTTCCAGTTCTTACAGCATTGAAAATGAAAATTAAATTACAGTGTAATAAATTCTTGATCTGATGGATCTTTCAACAATTAATATCATCATATATAAAATATTAAATTTGATGTTGTTTATACTTTCCAAGACTGTTCAAGATGCATATAGTTTTCAGTAAAGCGCAAATGACGCAGTAGGTTTTAGAATTTTACAGTGAGAGAAGGAGGCGATACCCAAACTCTGGTTTGCAATGATTTTTGTTCGTTTCAAGCTTGATTTGCATATTCAATTTAAGTTTTACGCGTTTTAAGATTTATCTATTCATTTACACTAATATCTACTGTATGTTTGTTTGCATTGATTGTTTATTTAATTTCTGTTTGTTTTAAGTTTCATTTATACTTCAATGGTAAAATATTTTTTTGTTTTAAGCTTGATTTTCATATTCAGTGTAAACATTACTCACTTTAAGATCTGTTTATTCATTTATATTATTACTTGTTGTATGTTATTTGCTATGATTGTTTATTTAATTTCCATTCATTTTGGGTTTCATTTATTCTTTAATAGTAATTTCTGGTCGTTTTGAGTTTGAATTTCAACAGGTATTTTTATCTGCTGAGCTTTATTTTAAAATGGCCTTTACTTGTCTTTGAAAAATTTATTTTTCGGAAAGTTTTTTTTTATTTATTTTTGTTCGTTTTGCAAAAAGTTTCAAGTTTTTAAAAATTCCTCATTTCAAATTCAAACTTAAAGAAAATCAAATGTTCATGAATGTATCAAAACTGGTATCAAAGTAACAATATCAAAGTGAAAAAATGGGTTTGTGTCAACCTCGGAGTTTTATTGTCTGGTGTTTGAACTATTTTTAACAAAATGGCTATCTAGAAATTTTTATCCGATGGGTTTTGGGAAAAAGGGCATGGGGGGGGGGGCTAATTGCCCTTCAGTCTCTTTTGATTGTTTAAAAGTAAACTAGAAATTTTGATTTTCAATTAAATAAACCCTCTCTGGAGTTTATACGAGCATCTCTTCAATAAAAACCATATATATCCCCAGAGCATAACTTACAACACCTGTCACTGGGCCCGTGGGGTTCTGTCGAACCCGGATTTTTAATATCTGATGTTTGAACTATTTTTCACAAAATAGTCACCTCAAATTTTTATCGAATGGGATTATCCATCCAATAAACCCAAAGGCGTGGAGGGCGCGAGCGGCTAGTTGCCCTCCGATCTTTTTTACTCGGAGAAAATGAACTAGAACTTTTAATTTCCAATCAAATGAGTCCTCTCTGAAGTTTAGACGTGCATCTCTTTCATAAGAACCATATACGACTCCAGGAAACAGCTTATAATCCCTGCCCCCGGGCCCTGGGGGCTGTGTCGATACAGGAGTTTTTGTTATTTGACCATTGAACTGATTTCAAAAATGGCTATCTCAAAATTTGTATCGGATGGGTTTGGAGAAAAAAGGGCATGGGGGGGGGAGGGCTAAGGACCCTCCAATCTCTTTTGACTCTTAAAAATTGAACTAGAAATTTCAATTTACATTCAAATAAACCCTCTCTGAAGTTTATACGAGCATCCCTTCCATAAGAACCATACAGGTCCCCAGGGCATAACTTGCAACGCCTGCCCCGGGCCCTGGGTGGTTGTTTTGACCCCCGAGTTTTTGTATCTGACCTTAGAACTATTTTTAACTAAATGGCAATCTCAAAATGTTTATCGGATAAATGTGGGGAAAAGGGGTATGGGGGGAGAGTTGCCGTCTGATCTCTTTTGACTCTTAAAACCTGAACTAGAACTTTCAATTTCCAATCAAATGAGCCCTCTCTGTTTATACGAGTAAGTTTATACGAGGATCCCTTCCAACACAGCTGTATATCTCCCCCCCGGGTATAACTTACAACGCCTACCCCAGGCCCTTAAGGATTGTGTCGACCTTGGAGTTTTCGTCATATCGTCTTTGAACCATTTTGAAAAAAACGGCTCTCTCAAAGTCCTTATCGGATGGGTTTGAGAAAAATAGGGCATAGCGCGGGGGGGGGGGGCTAGTTACCCTCCGATCACTTTTGTCTCTTAAAAAGTGAGCCAGAAATTTCAATTTGCAATCAAATGAGCCCCCTTCGAAGTTTATATGAGCATCCCTTCCATAAGAACTATATATGCCCCCAGACATTACTTACAACACCTCCCTTCGGGCCCTGGGGGGTTGCGTCGACACAGGAGTTTTTCTTATCTAACCTTTTAACTATTTTTAATGAAATGGCTATCTTAAGAATCTTATCGAATGGGCTTGGGGAAAAAGGGTGTTGGGGGGGGGGCTAGTGGCCCTTAGATATTTTTTGACTCTTGAAAAGTGAATTAGAACTTTCAATTTTCAATCAAATTAGCCCTCTCTGAAGTTTATACGAACATCCTTTCATAAGAACCATACACGCTACCAGAACAACAGTTACAACGCCTACCCCCCGGACCCTGGGGGGCTGTGTTAACACCAAAGTTTTGGATGATTCAGAAGGAAGTGATGATGAAAAAATGATTCTTGACGATGACAGTGATGACTTGATGAAACTAGATTAATCGGAAGATGAAAGTGAGAAAGAGGATGAGATATTCGACAGTACATCTACAGAAGATTTTGTTAAAATCAGAGGCAATGCTGTAGCGTTGCCTATAGTAAAGGCCATACCGCTCCAATGTTTTATTAATTTTTTTTTCCCAGAGGCACTTCATATGGAAGGGGTTGTCATTTAAACTTCACAGGGGGATCATTCTATTGAAAATCAAGAGTTCTAGTGCCCTTTTTGATAGTCGAAAGTGATTGGAGGGCAAATAGCCCCCCCCACGCCGATCATTTCCCTAAGCCCATCCCATCCGCATTTTTAGATAGCCATTTCTTTCCGCAGTGCTTATTTCAAGATATAAATATATTTTTGAGAAGGATATTCTCTCACAACCCTCAGGACAAGGGTTTTAATTTATGCCCTGGGGGCATATAAGGTTTTTATAAAAGGCGTTGTCGTAGAAACTTCAAAACAGGCTCATTCGATTGGAAATTAAAGAGCTAGTGCCCCTTTTAATAGTCGAAAGTGATTGGAGTAGAACTAGCCCCCCGCCCCCACGCCCCACAATTCCCCAAACACAGCCAATCAAAAAAGTTATGCCCGGGGGGCGTAGAAGGTTTTTATAGACGGCGGTGTCGTATAAACTTCAAAACAGGCTAATTCGATTCGAAATTAAAGGGCTAGTGCCCTTTTTAATAGTCGAAAATGATTGGAAGGCAACTAGCCCCCCCCCCACGCCCATCACTCCCCCAAACACATCCAATCAAAATTTGGAGATAGCCATTTTGTTCAGCGTAGTTGATTTCCAAATAGAAAATATTTTTTTTAGGAGGAAACTCCCCCAAGACCCTCTGGGCAAGGGTTTTAAGTTATGCCCTGGGGTCATATAAGGTTTCTATAGAAGGCGTTGTCGTAGAAACTTCAAAACAGGCTCATTCGATAGGAAATTAAAGAGCTAGGGCCCTTTTTAATAGTCGAAAGTGATTGGAGTGGAACTAGCC
Source organism: Artemia sp. Qi Xiang Cuo (assembly GCF_049724085.1). NCBI lineage: Eukaryota > Metazoa > Arthropoda > Branchiopoda > Anostraca > Artemiidae > Artemia > Artemia sp. Qi Xiang Cuo. The sequence continues at coordinate 31,925 of NW_028300697.1, forward strand.
CCCCGCCCCCCACGCCCATTATTTCCCCAAACCCATCCAATCAAATTTTTCAGATAGCCATTTTGTTCAGCGTGGTTGATTTCCAGATAGAAAATTTATTTTTGAGGAGGACACTCCCCCACAACTAGACCCCGGCGCCACGCCGATGAAGCAAGACCGGTGGCGGCGGGGCAAAAACAGCACGCCGCACCGCGCCGCTGGTAAGACGCCGGTGGCGCGCCGCCGGTAAGATGTTGGCGGCGTGCCACCGGTAAGATGTCGGTGGCGTGCCGCCGGCGCGATCAATGTTGACCGCAAACATTAATGTTTTCATAAGTTTTTCTCAAATCACAGCTTCAATTTACAACAGATTCGAGCCTATTCATGAGTTCAAAAATTCACAAGTCGCTGGCTGGAAACTGGTCTTCTTCGATTATTCATCAAGAGAAGTAGAAATATGTTAGAAACGAAATGGCTGTGGCGTTTCAGAACCCTTGCATAATACGAGTAGTTGAAGTCTCTATTAGCTATGTATTCTTAACATAAATAATTATCAAAATTAGTAGTTTTTTTCATCGAGCATTACTGAATTTAAAACTTCAAATACCGTATCACAAAATTCGTCAATTATCTGGGTAAAAACTTAAAATATAATTATATATAAAAATATAACTTTGAACTTAGAAGCTTAATTTTTTCATAATGCCCTTTACCTATATCTGTTTTGCCACCTTTAAAACAGTTGAAATGGGCGACTTTGATATTGATTGTTTTTTTTTTGCTCTTTTGGATTCCTAAAAAGCTTTCCTTGTATTAATAAATGGTTTTTAATTACAATTTAAAAAAAATGCATTTTAAAGCTTTTTTTGCTTCTTTATAGAATATATGTCATGTAGGCTAAGGCTGAACTGCTGCTTTTTTATCGCTTTTGGCTGCTCTTTTGGATATTATTAATTTTTTCTTTTGGGGATTCATTCCAAATTATAAACTGATAAATACCTAATATCAGTCAAATTATAAACTGTATCTAAAAGGAGTAAATTTATCAAATTGAAAAAATACATGATGAACACTTCACATGAGAACACAATTACAATGACACAAAAAACACTTAATAGTTTATTGGCTATGAAGAAAAATGAAGTACCAGCTATTTTCTTAGGTAAAAATGAAAAGCTCATCCGTTTTAAGTGTAATTAAATGAAATGATATGCAGACTGAAGTAGCTCCAGGAAGATATTGAAATATTCATCCTAGTTCGTCCCTTTTAATCCAAGCAAAATGTTAGGACACTTAGTATCAGTTATTGAGTTTAAGCTTTGATTTCCAAATACTCACAAGAATTACCAAAATTAAGAAAGTCGCAACAATAAGTCACCTGTGGTCAAAATACTTAGACACCTCTTCGATACCCACCCAGTCTCAAAGCTTCTGCTATGGTCATTTCCATGGAAATCTCCAAAGAGTTTCTTTTTAAAATAGCTTTCAAGAGTAGATAGGGGTATTTAGACTTTTTTGCTTTTCTTCAAAGCTTTGAAAAAAGTGTTATAATTTTCCAAATGTTACATTTGTGCATATTTTTGGTACTCGTTTGTGGGGTGATCGAATTTTCTAAACCACTTGTAGATACGTAAGAACGTTTCAACATCTAGTACCCAAAGGTCATAAGACTGTCAATGACTCCTCCTTGAACCTCCCAAATTGAAAGCTTTTATTATGACCTGGCCTTTTAATGTAACTTGGGCACTAGACCAAAGGCGCCATTGTTACTCGAGCGCAACGTTAGATGGGGATGTCGATATCGCTTTCGTCACACCAATTCGTTTTAGTGTGAATCTGCCTGTTACATATGAATGAATGTTTTCAAAGTAAACCCTTTTCATCAATAGGGAAAGAACCGGATTGGACGCATATGTCCCTTTCCCTTTGGACGATAAAACCATGCAAGTGCTATCAAGTATAACTCAAGAAAATCTTGTTAATTTTGTCAACTTTTCAACTTTTTGGCTCCCCGCTTTCAATGAAAAAATCAAGGTACTATCACTTAAATATAATAACTCCCTATGCCCCCCTTCTGGATACCATCTTGATAGGATACCGTCTCAGCTTTAAATAAAAAAAAAAAAATTAACTTATTGGCACCCCTGCTTTAAAAAACATCGAGGTATTTCATTTAAATATGATAGCTCAATACCCCCGCCCCTCTGGATACCACCTTGATAGGATGCCGTCTCTGCTTTAAATAAAAAAAAAATGAACTTTTTGGGATTCCTGCTTTCAATAAATAACATTTCGAGCTATTATCATTTAAATATAATACCTCCCTACCCCCCTCCCCGCTTGATACCAACGTGAGAGGATAGCGTCTCAGCTATCATTAGAAAAATAATTTACTGAATAGTTAACAATGTCACCATATTCTTCAAACAAACACGCGAAATAACTTTAAACAGCTTAGTGTTCCTTAAAGAAAAAATTGAGGGTATGACTAAAGGGGTACAATGACAACAACAAAAATGTCGAAATTATTCAGAAATACCTCAAATTATTGGAAAACTGAGTGATAGATTCGCCATGGCATTCCATAAGATCCAAAGAATTGAATTAAAAGGGAGCACACACAAAAGCCAAATAAGGCCAGTAGCCTATGAGAATTCGCAAAATACCCAAGACAATGAACAAGTCCTTATTGGGGGCCCTGGGTCTATCAATATATTTCAATGGTTTCCCAGGGAGTTTGATATCATTTTCTTCTGTCTCCACTTTAAATGAAAAAAATAATTATCCTTTTGGCATCCCTGCTTTCAATAAAAAAAAATGAGGTATTATCATTTAAAAATGATAGCCCCCTATCCCCCTCCCCTATAAGCAATAATTTAAAATTTATTTATGAATCATATTTTTGGGGTAACTTCCGGTTCAATCTTTAATTCCCCAACCTTGTACATAGCTTAGTCTATAGCTAAATTTTGTCTCAACCGAAGGCTGTTTTTTTTTGGGAGGGGGGGGGGTGTAAAAATGTTCCGGAAAGAAGATTGTATTTTCTATCAGGTGTTCAATAACTGAGTATTAAAAATTAAGAAAATCTTATCTAAAAGCAGCAAAAAAAAAAAAAAAATCTGCAAACTTACAATTCAGCTGTAGAAACAATCTGTCGGCTGTCAATTTCAAAATCCAACTGAAGGCTGAAGCTGTATAGTAGTGAATGCGTTCTATTATTCTATTCAACTTGAAAATAAAATTCTTGACTTCGAATGATGTAAGAAATAGCGATTGGGAAACTGCATTCGAAATGATTTAAACTCATTTCATAAAGACGATACTTTTTTTTTGTCAACATATGAAGAACTATGTATATTGCAATATTTGCAGTAGCATATTGCACCTGTCTGGTTTTTATGCAAAGTAACAAAAGAGGCGAAAATTAATGAACAAGAGAGCAGTGAAGAATTATGGTATGCAGAGTAATATTTGGCAGGGACGGTCACTGCTGATAATTCACGAGGGGCGGCATCGTGATCACGGGCTTTCTGGGAATTCGGGGGACCAAATTTTTTTTCGGAGTGACGTCCAAATTTTTGTGATACCCGGAAACTTATAGAGGATGCAAGCTCCGCTTGATTTTCAATCAGGAAAATCAAAATACTAAACCACACGAAAAAGAAAAGCTCCGACTTTGCGGTTGACGCAATAAAGAATTGCCGTAAAAATAATTTAAAGTCAACCAAACGCCGCCACCTCTGCCGGCGGTAGCGTGCGTACGGCACGCCGGTGGCGTTACGACACTTCGGTGGCGTTTGACCGGGCCGCGCGGCGGCGGCGTTCGGTCGATCCGCCGGTGTGGCGCCGGGGTCTACCCACAACCCTCAGGGCAAGGGTTTTAAGTTATGCCCTGGGGGCATAAAAGGTTTTTTTTATAGAAGGCGTTGTCGTAGAAACTTCAAAATAGGCTTATTCGATTGGAAATTAAAGGGATAATGCCCTTTTTAATAGTAGAAAATGATTGGAGGGCCACTAGCCCCCCCCCACGCCCATCATTCCCCCCAACACATCCAAAACAAATTTTGAGATTGCCATTTTGTTCAGCGTAGCTGATTTCCAAGTAGAAAATATATTTTTGAGGAGGATACTCCCCGACAACCCTCAGAGCAAGGGTTTTAAGTTATGCCCTGGGGGCATATAAGGTTTTTATAGAAGGCGTTGTCGTAGAAACTTCAAAACATGCTCATTCGATTGGAAATTAAAGGGCTAGTGCCCTTTTTTATAGTCAAAAGTGATTGGAGTGTAACTAGCGCCCTTGCCCCCCCCCACGCCATCATTTCCCCGAATACATCCAATCAAAATTTTCAGATAGCCATTTTTTAGCGTAGTTGATTTCCACATTGAAAATTTCTTTTTGAGGAGGACACTCCCCCACAACCCTCAGGGCAAGGGTTTTAAGTTATGCCCTGGGGGCATATAAGGTTTTTATAGAGGGCGTTGTCGTAGAAACTTCAAAATATGCACATTCGATTGGAAATTAAAGGGCTAGTGCCCTTTTTTATAGTCGAAAGTGATTGGAGTGTAACTAGCGCCCTCCCCCCCCCACGCTGATCATTTCCCCAAACACATCCAATCAAAATTTTCAGATAGCCATTTTTTCAGCGTAGTTGATTTGCAGATAGAAAATATATTTTTGACGAGGACACTCCCCCACCACCCTCCGGGCACGGGTTTTAAGTTATGCCCTGGGGGCATATAAGGTTTTTATAGAAGGCGTTGTATTAGAAACTCCAAAACATGTTCATTCGTTGTGACATTAAACATGTATGGCCATTTTTATTATTTGAAAGTGACTGGAGTGAAAATAGCCCCCCCCCCCCACGCCTATCATTCCCCCAAACACATCCAATTAAAATTCTGAGATAGCCATTTTGTTCAGGATAGTTGATTTCCAGATAGAAAATATATTTTTGAGGAGGAAACTCCCCCACAACCTTCAGGGCACGGGTTGCAAGATATGCCCTTGGGGCATATAAGGTTTTTATAGAAGGCATTGTCCTAGAAACTTCAAAAAAGGCTCATTCGATTGGACATTCAAAGGGATAGTGTCCTTTTTAATAGTCGAAAGTGATTGGAGGGCAACTAGCCCCCCCACGCCCATCATTCCCCCAAACATCCAATGAAAATTTTGAGATAGCCATTTTGTTCAGCATAGTTGATTTTCAGATAGAAAGCATGTTTTTGAGGAGGACAATCCCCCAAAACCCTCAGGGCAAGGGTTTTAAGTTATCTCCTGGGGGCATATAAGGTTTTTATAGAAGACGTTGTGATAGAAACTTCAAAAAAAGCTCATTCGATTGGAAATTCAAAGGGATAGTGCCCTTTTTAATAGTCAAAAGTGATTGGAGGGCAACTAGCCAACCCCCCCCCCCTACGCCCATCATTCCCCCAAACACATCCAATCAAAATTTTGAGATAGCCATTTTTGTTCAGCGTAGTTGATTTCCAGATTGAAAATATATTTTTGAGGAGGACAATCCCCCAAAACCTTCAGGGCAAGGGTTTTAAGTTATGCCCTGGGGGCATATCAGGTTTTTATAGAAAGCGTTGTCGTAGAAACTTCAAAACAGGCTCCTTCGATTGGATATTAAAGGGCTAGTGCCCTTTTTAATAGTCAAAAGTGATTGGAGGGCAACTAGCCCCCCCCCACGCCCATCATTTCCCCAAACACATCCAATCAAACTTTTGAGATAGCCATTTTTTTCAGTGTAGTTGATTTCCAGATTGAAAATATATTGTTGTGGATTACTCTCCCACACAAATAACCGTGCAATAGTTTTTAGTTATATCCTTGGAGCATATAAGGTTTTTATATAAGGCACAGCCGTAAAAACCTAGAAACAGGGTCATCCGATGGTAAATTGGAAGGAATATTACACTTTTGAATAGTCGAAAGGTCTTTTAGGGCAACTAGCCCCCCCTCCCCACATGCCCATCATTCCCCCAAACACATCCAATCAAAATTTTGAGATAGCCATTTTGTTCAGCATGGTTGATTTCCAGATAGAAAATATATTTTTGAGGAGGACTTTCCCCCACAACCCTCAGGGCAAGGGTTTTAAGTTATGCCCTGGGGGCATATAAGGTTTTTATAGAATGCGTTGTCGTAGAAACTTCAAAAAAGGCTCATTCGATTGGAAATTCAAAGGGCTAGTGCCCTTTTTAATAGTCGAAAGTGAATGGAAGGCAACTAGCCCCCCCCCCGCCCATTATTTCCCCAAACATCCAATGAAAATTTTCAGATAGCCATTTTGTTCAGCATAGTTGATTTCCAGATAGAAAATATATTTTTGAGGAGGACTTTCCCCCACAACCCTCGGGGCAAACTTTTAGAGATATTCCTTGGGGGCATATAATTCTTATAGAGAAGATGTTGTCATAGAAACTTCAAAAAAGACTAGTTCGATTAGAAATTCAATGAGCTAGTGCTCTTTTTAATATTCATAAGTTATTGGAGCGAAACTAGACCCCCCCCACGCCCATCATTCCCCCAAACACATCCAATCAAAATTTTTAGATAGCTATTTTTGTTCAGCGTAGTTGATTTCCAGATTGAAAATATATTTTAGAGGAGGACACTCCCCCAAAACCCTCAGAGCAAGGGTTTTAAGTTATGCCCTGGGGGCATATAAGGTTTTTATAGAAGGTGTTGTCGTAGAAACTTCAAAACAGGCTCATTCGATTGGAAATCAAAGGGCTAGTGCCCTTTTTAATGGTCAAAAGTGATTGGAGTGTAACTAGCCCCCCCCCCCCCCCCCATCATTTCCCCAAACACATCCAATCAAAATTTTGAGATTGCCAATTTGTTCAGCGTAGTTGATTTCCACATAGAAAATACGTTTGTGGGGAGTACACTCCCCCACAACCGTCAGGGCAAGGGTTTTAAGTTATGCCCTGGGGGCATATAAGGTTTTTTATAGAAGATGTTGTAGTAGAAACTTCAGAAAAGGTTCTTTCGATTGGAAATTCTAAGGGATAGTGCCCTTTTTACTAGTCGAAAGGGATTGTAGGGCAACTAGCCCCCCCCTCCACGCCCCTCATTCCCCCAAACATCCAATGAAAATTTTGAGATAGCCATTTTTTTCAGCTTAGTTGATTTTCAAATAGAAAACATGTTTTTGAGGAGGACACTCCCCCAAAACCCTCAGGGCAAAGGTTTTAAGTTATTCCCTGGGGGCATATAAGGTTTTTATAGAAGACGTTGTGATAGAAACTTCAAAAAAGGCTCATTCGATGGAAATCAACTACACTGAAAAAAATGGCTATCTCAAAAGTTTGATTGGATGTGTTTGGGGAAATGATGGGCCTGGAGGGGGGGGGGTATAGTTGCCCTCCAATCACTTTTGACTATTAAAAAGGGCACTATCCCTTTAATTTCCAATCGAATGAGCCTGTTTTGAAGTTTCTACGACTACACCTTCTATAAAAACCTTAAATGCCCCCAGGGCATAACTTAAAACCTTTGCCCTGAGGGTTTTGGGGAGTGTCCTCCTCAAAAATATATTTTCAATCTGGATATCAACTACGCTGAACAAAAATGGCTATCTCAAAATTTCGATTGGATATGTTTGGGGGAATGATGGGCGTAGGGGGGGGTGGTGCTAGTTGCCCTCCAATCACTTTTGACTATTAAAAAGAGCACTATCCCTTTGAATTTACAATCGAATGAGCCTTTTTTGAAGTTTCTATCACAAAGTCTTCTATAAAAACCTTATATGCCCCGAGGGGATAACTTAAAACCCTTGCCCTGAGGGTTGTGGGGGATTGTCCTCCTCAAAAACATGTTTTCTATTTGAAAATCAACTATGCTGAACAAAATGGCTATCTCAAAATTTTCATTGGATGTTTGGGGGAATGATGGGCGTGGGGGGGGGCTAGTTGCCCTCCAATCACTTTCGACTATTAAAAAGGGCACTATCCGTTTGAATTTCCAATCGAATGAGCCTTTTTTGAAGTTTCTACGACAACGCCTTCTATAAAAACCTTATATCCCCCAGGGCATATCTTAAAACTCTTGCCCTGAAGGTTCTGGGGGAGTGTCCTCCTCAAAAACATATTTTCTATCAGGAAATCAACTACGCTGAACAAAATGGCTATCTCAAAATGTTGATTGGATGGGTTTGGGGAAATGATCAGCGTGGGGGGGGGGTGAGGGGCGCTAGTTACACTCCAATCACTTTCGACTATAAAAAAGGGCACTAGCCCTTTAATTTCCAATCGAATGAGCATATTTTGAAGTTTCTACGACAATGCCCTCTATAAAAACCTTATATGCCTCCAGGGCATAACTTAAAACCCTTGCCCTGAGGGTTGTGGGGGAGTGTTCTCCTCAAAAATATATTTTCTATCTGGAATTCAACTACGCTGAAAAAATGGCTCTCTGAAAATTTTGATTGGATGTGTTTGGGGAAATGATTGGCGTGGGGGGGGGGGGAAGGGCGCTAGTTACACTCCAATCACTTTTGACTATTAGAAAGTGCACTAGCCCTTTAATTTCCAATCGAATGAGCATGTTTTTAAGTTTCTACGACAACGCCTTCTATAAAAACCTTATATGCCCCCAGGGCATAACTTAAAACCCTTGCTCTGAGGGTTGTCGGGGAGTATCCTCCTCAAAAATATATTTTCTACTTGGAAATCAGCTACGCTGAACAAAATGGCTATCTCAAAATTTTTATTGGATGTGTTTGGGGGAATGATGGGCGTGGGGGGGACTAGTTGCCCTCCAATCATTTTCGACTATTAAAAAGGGCACTAGCCCTTTAATTTCCAATCGAATGAGACTGTTTTGAAGTTTCTACGACAACGCCGTCTATAAAAAACCTTTTATGCCCCCAGGGCATAACTTAAAACCCTTGCCCTGAGGGTTGTGGGTAGACCCCGGCACCGCGCCGGTGGATCGACCGAACGCCGCTGACGAGAGAACCGGTCAAACGCCACCGAAATGTTGTAATGCCACCGACGCGCCACCGTTGTACTGCTACTGGAAGAGGCAGTGGCCTTCGGTCGACTTTAAATGACTTTTGCGGCATTTCTTAATGGCGTCAACCACTAAGTTGGACCTTTTCCGTCTTGTGTGGTGTAGTAGTTCGATTTTCCTGATTATAAATCAAGCAGAGCTTGCACTATCCCTGAATTTTCTGGTATTTCCCCGAAAATCTATGCGTCACCCCGAAAAAAAAATTGGTTCCTTGAATCCCCGAAAATCACTCAATCACGGTGCCACCCCTAGCGATTTATCACCAGTGACTTTCCCTTCCAAATATTACTTTGCTTACCAAAATTCTTCGCTGCTCTTTTGTTCATTAATTTTCGCCTTTTTTGTTACTTTGCATAAAAACCAGACAGGTGCAATATGCTATTGCAAATATTGCAATATACATAGTTCTTCATATGTTGACAAAAAATTATCATCTTTATGAAATGAGTTTAAATCATTTTGAATGCAGTTTCCCAATCGCTATTTCTTACATCATTCGTAGTCAAGAATTTTTTTTTGAAATTAAATAGAATTATAGAGCGTACTCACTACTATGGAGCTTCAACCTTCAATTGGATTTTTGAGATTGACATGCGACAAATTGCTTGTACACCTGAATTGAGAGTTTGCAGATTTTTTTTTTTTTGCTGTTTTTAGATAAGATTTTCTTAATGTTTAATACTAAGTTATTGAACACCTGATAGAAAAAACAATCTTCTTTCTGGAACATTTTTACACCCCCCCCCTCTCCCCAAAAAAAACAGCTTTCGGTTGAGACAAAATTTAGCTATAGACTAAGCTATGTACAAGGTTGGGGAATTAAAGATTGAACCGGAACATGTGATTCATAAATAAATTGTAAATTATTGCCTATAGGGGGGGGGGATAGGGGGCTATCATTTTTAAATGATAATACCTCATTTTTTTTATTGAAAGCAGGGATGCCAAAAAGAAAATTATTTTTTTCATTTAAAGTGGAGACAGAAGAAAACGATATCAAATTCCCTGGGAAACCATTGAAAGATATTGATAGACCCAGGGCCCCCAATAAGGACTTGTTCATTGTCTTGGGTATTTTGCGATTTCTCATAGGCTACTGGCCTTATTTGGCTTTTGTGTGTGCTCCATTTTAATTCAATTCTTTGGATCTTATGGACTGCCATGGCGTATCTATCACTCATTTTTCCAATAACTTGATGTATTTCTTAATAATTTTGAAATTTTTGTTGTTGCCTTTGTACCCCTTTAGTTATACCCTAAATTCTGTCTTAAAGAAACACTAAGCTGTTTAAAGTTATTTTGCGTGTTTGTTTGAACCATATGGTGACCTTGTTAACTAATCAGTAAATTATTTTTCTAATGAAAGCTGATACGCTATCCTATGAAGGTGGTATCCAGAGGGGTGGGTAGGGAGGTATTATATTTAAATGATAATAGCTCGAAATGTTATTTATTGAAAGCAGGGATCCCAAGAAGTTCATTTTTTTTAATTTAAAGCAGAGACGGCATCCTATCAAGGTGGTATCCAGAGGGGGGGGGGGGGTATTGAGTATCATATTTAAATGAAATACCTCGATTTTTTTAAAGCAGGGGTGCCAATAAGTTATGTTTTTGTTTATTTAAGGCAGAGACGGTATCCTATCAAGCTGGTATCCAGAAGGGGGGCCTAGGGACTTATTATACTTAAGTGATAGTACCTTAAATTTTTTATTGAAAGCAGGGATGCCAAAAAGCTGAAAAGTTGACACAATTGACAAGATTTTCGTGAGTTATACTTGATGTAGCAATTGCATGGTTTTATCGTCCAAAGGGAAAGGGACATATGCGTCCATTCCGGTTTTTTTCCTATTGATGAAACGGGTTTACTTTGAAAACATTCATTCATATGTACCAGGTAGAGTCACACTAAAATGAATTGGTTTGACGAAAGCGATATCGACATCCCCACCTAACGGTGCGCTCGAGTAACAATGGCGCCCTTGGTCCAGTGCCCAAGTTACATTAAAAGGCCAGGTCATAATAAAAGCTTTCAATTTGGGAGGTTCAAGGAGGAGTCTTTGACAGTCTTATGACCTTAGGGTACTAGATGTTGCAACGTTCTTACGTATCTACAGTGGTTTAGAAAATTCGATCACCCCACAAATGATTACCAAAAATATGCAGAAATGTAATATTTGGAATGACCATAGCAGAAGCTTTGAGCCTGGGTGGGGATCAAAGAGGAGTCTAAGTATTTTGACCACAGGTGACTTATTGTTGCGACTTTCTTAAATTTGGTAATTCTTGTGAGCATTTGGAAATAAAAGCTTAAACTCAATAACTGATACTAAGTGTCCTAACATTTTGGTTGGATTAAAAGTGACGAACTAGGATGAATATTTCAATATCTTCCTGGAGCTACTTCAGTCTGCATATCATTTCATTTAATTACACTTAAAACGGATGAGCTTTTCAATTTTACCTAAGAAAATAGCTGGCACTTCATTTTTCTTCATAGCCAATAAACTATTAAGTGTTTTTTGTGTCATTGTAATTGAAGTGTTCTCAGGTGAAGTATTCATCATGTATTTTTTCAATTTGATAAATTTACTCCTTTTACATACAGTTTATAATTTGAATGATATTAGGTATTTATCAGTTTATAATTTGGAATGAATCCCCAAAAGAAAAAATAAATAATATCCAAAAGAGCAGCCAAAAGCGATAAAAAAGCAGCAGTTCAGCCTTAGCCTACATGACATATATTCTATAAAGAAGCCAAAAAAAAAACTTTAAAATGTATTTTTTTTAAATTGTAATTAAAAACCAGTTTTTAATACAATAAGGATTCTTAGGAATCCAAAAGAGCAAAAAAAAACAAACAATCAATATCAAAGTCGCCCATTTCAAATGTTTTAAAGGTGACAAAACAGAAATAGGAAAAGGGCATTATGAAAAAATTAAGCTTCTAAGTTCAAAGTTATATTTTTATATATAATTGTATTTTAAGTTTTTACCCAGATAATTGACGAATTTTGCGATACGGTATTTGAAGTTTTAAATGCAGTAATGCTCGATGAAAAAAAACTACTAATTTTTATAATTATTAATGTTAAGAATACATAGCTAATAGATACTTCAACTACTCGTATTATGCAAGGGTTCTGAAACGGCACAGACATTTCGTTTCTACCAGATTTCTACTTCTCTTGATGAATAATCGAAGAAGACCAGTTTCCAGCCAGCAACTTGTGAATTTTTGAACACATGAATAGGCTCGAATCGGTTGTAAATTTAAGCTGTGATTTGAGAAAGACAGATGAAAACATTGATTTGTGCGGTGGACATTGTTCACACTGGCGGCGCACCACCAACATCGTACCGGTGGCGCGCCACCAACAGATTACCGGTGGCCCGCCGCCGCCGTCTTACCAGCGGCAAGGCGCGGCGTGCTGTTTTTGCCCCGCCGCCACCGGTCTTGCCTCATCGGCGCGGCGCCGGGGTCTAGTTGTGGGGGAGTGTCCTCCTCAAAAATATATTTTCTATCTGGAAATCAACCACGCTGAACAAAATGGCTATCTGAAAAATATGATTGGATGGGTTTGGGGAAATGATGGGCGTGGGGGGAGGGGGGATAGTTCCACTACAATCACTTTCGACTATTAAAAAGGGCCCTAGCTCTTTAATTTCCTATCGAATGAGCCTGTTTTGAAGTTTCTACGACAACGCCTTCTATAAAAACCTTATATGACCCCAGGGCATAACTTAAAACCCTTGCCCTGACGGTTTTGGGGGAGTATCCTCCTCAAAAATATATTTTCTATTTGGAAATCAACTACGCTGAACAAAATGGCTATCTCCAAATTTTGATTGGATGTGTTTGGGGGAATGATGGGCGTGGGGGGGGGGGCTAGGTGCCTTCCAATCATTTTCGACTATTAAAAAGGGCACTAGCCCTTTAATTTCGAATCGAATTAGCCTGTTTTGAAGTTTCTACGACAACGCCGTCTATAAAAACCTTCTATGCCCCCAGGGCATAACTTTTTTGATTGGATGTGTTTGGGGAAATGATGGGCGTGGAGGAGGGGGGCTAGTTCTACTCCAATCACTTTCGACTATTAAAAGGGGCACTAGCTCTTTAATTTCCAATCGAATGTGCCTGTTTTGAAGTTTCTACGACAACGCCTTTTATAAAAACCTTATATGCCCCCAGGGCATAACTTAAAACCCTTGCCCTGAAGGTTGTGGGAGAGTATCCTCCTCATAAACATATTTTCTATCTAGAAATCAACTACGCTGAACAAAATGGCTATCTCAAAATTTTTATTGGATGTTTTGGGAGGAATGATGGGTGTGGGGGGGGGCGAGTTGCACTCCAGTTACTTTCGACAATTAAAAATGGCACTAGAACTCTCGATTTCCAATCAAGTGAGCCCCCTTTGAAGTTTCTTCGACGACCCCTTCCATATGAAGTGCTTCTAGGAAAAAAAATAAATAAAACATTGGAGCGGTATGGCCTTTACTATAGGCAACGCTACAGCATTGCCTCTGATTTTAACAAAACCTTCTGTAGATGTACTGTCGAATATCTCATCCTCTTTCTCACTTTCATCTTCCGATTAATCTAGTTTCATCAAGTCATCACTGTCCTCGTCAAGAATCATTTTTTCATCATCACTTCCTGCTGAATCAACCAAAACTTTGGTGTTTACACAGCCCCCCAGGGTCCGGGGGGTAGGCGTTGTAAGTGTTGTTCTGGTGGCGTGCATGGTTCTTATGAAAGGATGTTCGTATAAACTTCAGAGAGTGCTAATTTGATTGAAAATTTAAAGTTCTAATTCACTTTTCAAGAGTCAAAAGATATCAAAGGGCAACTAGCCCCCCCCCCCCAACGCCCTTTTTCCCCAAGCCCATTCGATAAGATTCTTAAGATAGCTATTTCATTAAAAATAGTTAAAAGGTTAGATAAGAAAAACTCCTGTGTCGACGCAACCCCCCAGGGCCCGAAGGGAGGTGTTGTAAGTAATGTCTGGGGGCATATATAGTTCTTATGGAAGGGATGCTCATATAAACTTCGAACGGGGCTCATTTGATTGCAAATTGAAAGTTCTGGTTCACTTTTTAAGAGACAAAAGTGATCGGAGGGTAACTAGCCCCCCCCCCGCTCCACGCCCTATTTTTCTCAAACCCATCCGATTAGAACTTTGAGAGAGCCATTTTTTCAAAATGGTTCAAAGACGATATGACGAAAACTCCGAGGTCGACACAATCCTTAAGGGCCTGGGGTAGGCGTTGTAAGTTATGCCCGGGGGGGAAGATATACAGCTGTGTTGGAAGGGATGCTCGTATAAACTTACTCGTATAAACAGAGAGGGCTCATTTGATTGGAAATTGAAAGTTCTAGTTCAGGTTTTAAGAGTCAAAAGAGATCAGACGGCAACTCTCCCCCCATACCCCTTTTCCCCACATTTATCCGATAAACATTTTGAGATTGCCATTTAGTTAAAAATAGTTCTAAGGTCAGATACAAAAACTCGGGTGTCAAAACAACCACCCAGGGCCCGGGGCAGGCGTTGCAAGTTATGCCCTGGGGACATATATGGTTCTTATGGAAGAGATGCTCGTATAAACTTCAGAGAGGGCTGATTTGAATGGAAATTGAAATTTCTAGTTCAATTTTTAAGAGTCGAAAGAGATTGGAGGGTCCTTAGCTCTCCCCCCCCCCATGCCCTTTTTTCTCCAAACCCATCCGATACAAATTTTGAGATAGCCATTTTTGAAATCAGTTCAATGGTCAGATAACAAAAACTCCTGTATCGACACAACCCCCAGGGCCCGGGGGCAGGGATGATAAGCTGTTTCCTGGGGTCGTATATGGTTCTTATGAAAGAGATGCACGTCTAAACTTCAGAGAGGGCTCATTTGATGGGAAATTAAAAGTTCTAGTTCATTTTCTCCGAGTAAAAAAGATCGGAGGGCAACTAGCCGCTCGCGCCCTCCACGCCTTTGGGTTTATTGGATGGATAATCCCATTCGATAAAAATTTGAGGTGACTATTTTGTGAAAAATAGTTCAAACATCAGATATTAAAAATCCGGGTTCGACAGAACCCCACGGGCCCAGTGACAGGTGTTGTAAGTTATGCTCTGGGGATATATATGGTTTTTATTGAAGAGATGCTCGTATAAACTCCAGAGAGGGTTTATTTAATTGAAAATCAAAATTTCTAGTTTACTTTTAAACAATCAAAAGAGACTGAAGGGCAATTAGCCCCCCCCCCCACGCCCTTTTTCCCCAAACCCATCGGATAAAAATTTTTAGATAGCCATTTTGTTAAAAATAGTTCAAACACCAGACAATCAAACTCCGAGGTTGACACAAACCCATTTTTTCACTTTGATATTGTTACTTTGATACCAGTTTTGATACATTCATGAACATTTGATTTTCTTTAAGTTTGAATTTGAAATGAGGAATTTTTAAAAACTTGAAACTTTTTGCAAAACGAACAAAAATAAATATAAAAAAAACTTTCCGAAAAATAAATTTTTCAAAGACAAGTAAAGGCCATTTTAAAATTAAGCTCAGCAGATACAAATACCTGTTGAAATTCAAACTAAAAACGACCAGAAATTACTATTAAAGAATAAATGAAACCCAAAATGAACAGAAATTAAATAAACAATCATAGCAAATAACATACAACAAGTAATAATATAAATGAATAAACAGATCTTAAAGTGAGTAATGTTTACACTGAATATGAAAATCAAGCTTAAAACAAAAAAATATTTTACCATTGAAGTATAAATGAAACTTAAAACAAACAGAAATTAAATAAACAATCAATGTAAACAAACGTAAATTAGATATTAATGTAAATGAATAGATAAATATTAAAACGAGTGAAAGTTAAATTGAATATGCAAACCAAGCTTGAAACGAACAAAAATCATTACAAAGAAGAGTTTGGGTTTTGTCTCCTTTCACTGTAAAATTCTAAAACCTACTGGATCATTTGCGCTTTACTGAAAACTATTCATGTCTTGAACAGTCTTTGAAAGTATAAACAACATCAAATTGAATATTTGATATATAATGATATTAATTGTTGAAAGATCCATCAGATCAAGAATTTATTACACTGTAATTTAATTTTGATTTTCAATGCTGTAAGAACTGGAAAAGAAAATATTTGTAATATAATTCGTTTTCAGTTAAGCGCCAATGACGTAGTAGGCTTTTGGTTTTTATCATAGGCAGCGCGCTAGCAATGCCTAAGTAAAGAACGATGTTGGCACAATGTGTTGTTTTTAGATTTTTTTCTTTTTCTCCATACCCGGGCACTTCGTATCGAAGGAATTGTCGTAGAAAGTTCGAAAAGGGCTCAATCGATTGCAAATTGGACTGGCTAGTGCCCTTTTTAATAGTCGAAACTGATTGGAGGGCAACAAGCCCCCCCACGCCCATCATTCTCTCAAACATATCAAATCAAAATTTTGAGATAGCCATTTTGTTCAGCGTAATTGATTTCCAGATAGAAAATATCTTTTTGAGGAGGACACTCCCCCACAACCCTCGGGGCAAGGGTTTTAAGCTATGCCCTGGGGGCATATAAGGTTTTTATAGAAGGCGTTGTCGTAAAAACTTCAAAAAAAGCTCATTCGATTGGAAATTCAAAGGGCTAGTGACCTTTTTTAATAGTTGAAAGTGATTGGAGGGCAACTAGCCCCCTTCCCACACCAATCATTCCCTTTTAATAGTTGCCATTTTGTTCAGCGTAGTTGATTTCCAGATAGAAAATATGTTTTTGAGGAAAACACTCCCCAACAACCCTCAGGGCAAGGGTTTTAAATTATAACCTGGGGTATATAAGGTTTTTATAGAAGGCGTTGTCATAGAAACTTCAAAAGGGGCTCATTTGATTGGAAATTCAAAGGGCTAATGCCCTTTTTAATAGTTGAATGTGATTGAAGGGCAACTATCCCCCCCACGTCCATCATTCACCCCCCCCCCCAACTATCCCCCCAACTATCCGCCCCCCTCGTCCATCATTCTCTCCAATCTAGTTCCCCTCCAATCACTTTCGACTATTAAGAATGGAACTAGCCCTTTGAATTTCCAATTTAATGAGCCCCTTTTGAAGTTTCTATGACAACGCCTTCTATAAAAACCTTATATACCCCAGGAAATAACTTGAAACCCTTGCCCTGAGTGTTGTTGGGGAGTGTTCTCCTCAAAAACGTATTTTCTATTTGGAAAACACCTACGCTGAACAAAATGGCTATCTCAAAATTTTAATTGGATGTATTTTTGGGGAATGATGGTTTTGGGGGGGCGGCTAGTTGCCCTCCAATCACTTTCAACTAGTAAAAAGGGTACTAGCCTTTTTGAATTTCCAATCGAATGAGCCTGTTTTGAAGTTTCTACGACAAAACCTTCTATAAAAACCTTATATGCCCCCAGGGCATAACTTAAAACCCTCGCCAGTAGAAAGGGGGGTACCAGCCCGAACAGGGCTCCTTATATGGGCATAGCCTCCCTAGGGAGAACACGCGGTTAATGGGGTCAATGACCTAAATTTCCAAAGGTGTTGATGTTGTTGTTGTTGTAAGTGCACGCTCTAGGCAAATGTTATGAGTTTCCCGGAAATAGAAAACAGTATTTGTTGTTGTTTTGGACATGTACATGCTCGATGCAAATGTTATGATCCAGAAATAGTATTTCTTGTTGTTGCTCTAGGCAAATGTTATGAGTTTCCAGGAAACAGTTAGATCACGTGTTTCCTTCTCAGCCAATCAGCGAGTCGGATACATCTTCCATTCTCAGCCAATCAGAGGGCTTGTTACATATGATTTCACCGTTACATAACAATTCACCCTTGAGATTTCGTATATAACGGACATGTATTGTGATTAAATTATCAGAAAGTATTGTGACACAATTGAAACAACAATGGATAGATTTGATGAACTTGAAGCCTTGGCAGCCAAAATTAGCAATGTGAGTACATTTTCATTTTTTATTTTCAAATAAAATTATTTTCCTTGCTCACCATCTAGTATATTCAGGTAAATCCCTCCCCCCCCATACAATACAAACATCACTTTACAATCTTTATACGCACTAGGAAAACGTAAATATGTTCTTTTTACCCTCAAAACCTAACACACCCCCCCCCTCCCTGTTTTACAGCCAAATTCTTGCAAATGGAAATAATTATCTTTTCGTTAAATTCCTTTTTTTTATTTTCAAATAAAATTAATTTCCTTGCTCACCCTCTAGTATATTCAGGTAAATCTCCCCCCCCCCATACAATACAAACATCACTTTACAATCTTTATACTCACTAGGAAAACGTAAATATGTTCTTTTCACCCTCGAAACCTAACCTCCCCCCCTCACTGTTTTACAACCAAATTCTCGCAAATGGAAATAATAATCTTTTCGTTAAATTCCTTCCTTCTATATTTCCAGCTAAAGCGATCACTGACTTCTGTCAATTTTTAATGAAAATGCCGCTCTGTTTTGACACAAGACTCCAATGTGAGGCCTATAATTAGCTATCACCCTTTCCGGTTTACAAACTCGGTCAATGGAACTGTTCATCCGTCAAATTAAAACACAATGATGCAATAAATAAGCTAGGCCTACACAACCTGTATGGAAGTAGAGAAACAAGTTATTTTCGAATTAGGGTCTAACAATATCCCCCCCCTCCCACATTGTCTTACAATCCCAAATTCTCGCAAAAAGAAATACCATTTCGATAAATTCCTTCCCTATATATTTCCAGCTAAATCCCTAGCCAGCTAAATCGGTCTAGCCAAAGGGTTTGTTTTGGTTGTCAAATTAAAACGATTTTAGGCAATAATTAAGCTAGGCCTATGCAACCTGTATAGAAGTAGAGAAATGCATTCTAAACAAAATAATTGCCAACAATATATTTAGGACATTATGTGAAAGGGGGGAGGGGGCAATACATTGCTTCTAACAGCTTCGTTGTAAGTAAATTAGGAAAACGGGGGAGGGCAATGTCTCAATTCTACCGCCATCAGTGTAAAATGAAAACAAACTGCGCAAGGCTAGAAAGATAGGCAATCGAGGTTTTCAGTGCTTTTACGTACTTCAGTGTTTGTCTGAAAATAGCGGTCAGCTAATTTTGTATGCAAATTAGCGATAGACCTAGGGTGGGTTAATTTTCCTAAATTTAGGGGAGGGGGCGTGAATCCGTGATTTTTGTTGGGGGGAGGGGGTTAGCACTTTTAAGAGTGACAAAATAGAAAAGATAATTGCTTCTTACCTTAATTGCTTCTTTGTCATTTAGTGATTTTAGCTATAACATTTGAATAAAAGGTAGTAAGATATGCCTTTCGCTTGAATAAAACGCATGATTAACTAAATGAGAGGGTAGACTTAGGTCGGGTTAATTTTCCTAAATTTAGGGGGAGAGAATATGGGTTTTTTGCTTTACTAAAATGAGATAAATACTTTTCTAGACAAAATTATGGTCAATAACTTTCTTTCTTTAAAAAGGGAGAAATTATTTTGATTTGATTTTTTCTTCTCTTCTTTAAGGCAAATTATGAAGAATCTGCGGACCCTACATCGATGAGACCTATGACTGGCGCAAATAGCGAAGATTGCTCCTCACCGCCAGCCGCTAAGAAAGCAAGGGCTAATAATGCTCCCCTTGGGAAGGCTACTGTCATGCAATATGATCGCTGGACAAAACCCTCTAGCTCCACGCTACTTGACCCAATGCAACCTCTCAGAAAACCAAAGAGAGAGTGGGCGAATAGCTACAATGCCGAAGCCCCACCTACGCAAGCTTTTTCAAGGGTCTCAGAAGCTGTCCCGACTGCACAGCCATATGATATTGCTGGCCCGGCTGCGAAAGAAATTAACGTCACCGGTCCCTCCACCCTCCAACATACGTTACCTGGACCTCTAATAGCTGCCCCATCGACGATAGATCAAGAGGTTACCCTCCAGCATGCTATGTCAGATCCATCCGACATCCAAGTCCAGACGGATATTGCAAATGTAAGCATTTTTTTCCTACCTATCTATTTCTTCCAATGTTTTAGTCCTTTTCAATCCCAATATAAACTTATCTCAACGGGCCATCAACCCCTATTACATATCTAAATGTATTTTTTAGCAAAAAAACCACTATTTTTTCTGTCTCTATCGCTTCACATATAGTTTAGATACCATTGAAACTCAAAATGCTATTCCGTTTACAATTAAATATTATCTTGCTTTAATCTTCGACATAAGTTCTCCACACAACAATACAAATAGATCTGTTTCATCCCCATTTCCTGTTCTTTCATTAGTGACAGTTAGACCACCATAGCTAGGCTTTTCAATGCTTTTAACATAATTCTGTTGTATTAGCTGTGAATTGTCTGCAAAATTAGGAAATTGGAATTCTATGTAAGAGCGAAACAAGTTATACCCCCAATAATAATTGCTATTTATGAAATGCTGAAAAGTGGGGATCCTAGTTGCCTTCGAATCTTATTGGTCGCTTAAAAAGCGCACTAGAAATTTTAATTTACATTCACATAGTTTTAAGAGATATTATTCCATTTGTCACATATTGGCGTCCTAATTTACACTGAATATTTCTATTTTAGTGAGGGGGAAAGCGAGTTAACGGTTCAATCCTGGAACACTCGCGCGAGAATTAGAGAAAAATTTTGATGGGCATTATGTAAAGGGGACTGGGAAGAGCTGTGGGAGGCGCGGCAGGATGCGCTGTGGGCCAGAGAAGCACCACAGGATGCGCCACGGGCCCGAAAAGTCCTGCAAAAAAAAATAAATTTGAACACTATGAAAATAAACGAACAAAATGCCGCCTTCTATGTCATATCTTAGATTATCTTAAGTTTGAACTTTCAGTTGAATTAACCAAATGCTATTAAGCAATAATAATCCGAATTTTAAAAGTAGCGGTGATTTGAA
>NW_028300698.1:0-47662 GCF_049724085.1 Artemia sp. Qi Xiang Cuo
GCTCTGATTATAAAATTACATTAAAAAATGAAAAAACAACAAGACCAGAAATTACTATTAAAGAATGAATGAAACACAAAACGAACAGAAATTAAATAAACAATCATAGGCAAAACTATACAACAAGTAATAATATAAATGAATAAATAGATCTTAAAGCAAGAGATGCATCAGTTGAATATGAAAATCAAGCTTAAAACGAAAAAATATATTTTGCTATTGAAGTGTAAATGAAACTTAGAACAAAAAGAAATTAAATAAACAATCAATGCAAACAAACATACAATAGATATTAATGTAAATGAATAAATAAATCTTAAAACGAGTGAAACTTAAATTGAATATACAAATCAAGCTTGAAACGAATAAAAATCACAACAAACATGAGTTTGGGTATCACCTTCTTCTCTCACTGTAAAAGTCTAAAACCTACTGCGTCATTGTCTAAAGGGATAACTTTTAACAGAAATGGCTTAATGGATAACTTTTAAAAAAATGGCTACCTCAAAATTTTTATCATATACATCTGGGAAAAACAAGATATGGGGGGGGGTGCAATCCAAGTTCTTGACTATCAAAAAATGAACAAGGACTTTTAATTTCCGATAAAATTAGCCCTCTGAATTTTTTACGTGCATCCCTTCGATAAGAGCCATATATTCCCCCAGGGACTGACTTACAACGACTGCCTTCAGGCCCTGAGGGGCTGTGTTGACCCCCTGAGTTTTCGTTATATGGTCTTTGAAGTATTTTTAAAAATGGCTATCTCTAAGTTCTTATCAGATGGGTTTGAGAAAAAAAGGCATGGAAAGGGGAGGGCTATGTGCCCTCTAATCTCTTTTGACTCTAAAAAAGTGAACTAGAATTTTCAATTTCCAATCAAATGAGCCCTCTTTCGAAATTTATACAAGCATCCCTTCCATAAGAACCATATGTGACCCCAGGGCGTAACTTACAACGCCTGCTCCCGAGCCCTGGGGGATTGTGTCGACACCGGACTTTTAGTTATATGATCTTTGAACTATATTTAACAACATAGCTATCTTGATAAAATGAAATTATCTAATAGCTATCTCAAAACTTTATTGGATGCATTTGGGAAAAAAGGGCGTGGGGGGGGCTGGTTACCCTCCAATATCTTTTTATGCTTAAAAAGGGAACTAGAAATTTCAATTTCCAATCAAATGAGCCTTCTCTGAAGTTTATACAAGCATTCCTCCCATAAGAACCATGTATGCCCTCAGCGCATAACTTATAACCCTTGCCCTGAGCACCTTGGGGGGGGAGGGATTATCATGCTGAAAGATATTATTTCCAGAGCTTTCAACTACATTGAACAAAATGGCTATCTCAAAATTTTTGATTGGATTTGTTTGGGGAAATGGTGGGCGTGGAAGGAGTGTTAGTTGCCTTCCGATCACATTCAACTATTAAAAAAGGCACTAGCCCTTTAAATTTCCAATCAAATGATCCTTTATAGAAGTTTCTACAATAATGCTTTGTACAAAAACCTTATATGCCCCCAGAGCATAACTTACAATCCTTGCCCTGAGGGCTGTGGGGGGGCGGAAGTGGTCAGCCTAAAATAACTAATTTCCAGAATATTCAAACACGTTGAACAAAAGGGTTATCTAAAAATTTTGAGGGGTTGTGTGTGGGGAACTGGTGGGCATGAGAGGGGGGTTAATTGAACTACACTCACTGTGAACTAGGAACAATTGCACGAGACTTTTTAATTTCCAATATAATTAGACATTTTTGAAGATTCTACAACAATTATGTCTATAAAAAGCTTATATGCCCACAGGGCATAACTTAAAACCCTTGCCCTGAGGGCTGTGGGGGAGTGTCCTCCTCAAAAACATAATTTCTATGTGGAAATCAACTATGTAGAACAAAATGGCTATCTCAAAATTTTGATTGGATGTGTTTGGGGAAATGGTGGGCATGGAAGGGGTGTTTGTTGCCTTCCAATCACTTTTGACTCTTAAAAAGAGCACTAGAACTCTCAATTTCCAATTGAATGAACCCCCTTTGAAGTTTTTATGATGACTCCTTCCATATGAAAAGCCTCTAGAAAAAAAAAATAAAACATTGGAGCAGTATGGGCTTTACTATAGGCAACGCTATAGCGTTGCCTCTGATTAGTGTTGACCCTTGATAGATTCTTGGGTTGAGATCAGGCGATAATTGAGTGAACAATGGTGATGCACAGAAGATCATTAAAGTGCAATAAATAGGCAATGACACGAACTTGAAATCTGTATATTAGTCAAAATTTTTGCTGAAATTTTAAACTCACCACTGTGCAAATGGGTGTTTTCAATATATATCATGCACCAAGTGCATGATAAATTAGGTTCTTCTGGAGCTCCTCATAAACACGCAAGTTACATAGACTGCACTCTTGAAAAAAACTATTTCAAGTAGGTCTCCCTATTTTTTGTGAGGTTGTACCCTGCCCTTGTGAGACCAGTGCTTGATTTTTGCATGGGCATACCATCCCACGGACACAGGGGGGGGGGAGTGTAGCGTCTGGTAGGGGTGCCAAGGAGAGCTACTAAGGCAGTAACAAAGGTGAGAGACAAGCCTTATGAGGACTATTTGAAGGAGCTGAAATCTACACTGGTTTACTAACGACCAAGAACTGATATGATTTTTAAAAATACGCTTCTTTCCCAAGACCCCCCCCCCAGTTCATTTGTCAACTTCCAGGATTATTTCGAAAATGAAAGTGATGAGGAAAACTTCGAAGAATTCCTAGCTATGAGAAACCTTGTTATCCCCAAAAGAAAATCCCTAGTACCCGTGAGAATAAAAACGCCAAAAAACCCAAAAAGTTCATCGTCGGAGAGTGCAGGAGAACTAGATTATACGATATCTCGAGTGCAAGAGAAGTAGATTTTACGATATCTCCTAAAACACAATTTTTCCCTGATAGAATTTCGACCCCTTGTCGCCCCAAAAGATTTCCAGACGAAATGGTTTCCCCTGCAACACCAATAGAGAGACCCCTGTCACTACAGGAGGAATTGAACAGAGCTGCAGAAACTTCGGGTATAATTGTAAAGAAAACTCCTCCTAAATATTCAATTAGAACAAATCTGCGAGAAGCGATGGATTTAATAAATTTCCCCATAAAAACTAGGCAAAGTACATTGCCTTGGAATCAAACCCCCAAGGATGCCCAGGAAGGACAGTATCATGATATAACCGTGTCCAAGGTCAAGCCTAAAGACTCGACTTCATGGTGGGAAAAACTAGTGCAAAAAATGCCCCATCCCCCTTAAGACATGGCATTTAAACAATGGAGAAACCTCACAAAGACTGTTATTCCTCTGAGAGTTCTCAAGAGTCTTTCAAGTCTCCCGAGTTGAAAACGCAAAGCGAGAAATTAGAGAATAAACCCTCTACTTCCAGAGGAGTAGAAATTTACGAAGGAAGGGCAGGTGATACCTCCAGAACCCGAAGCACCACCTCTAAAAGTTCTAATGTGGAATCATCAGAATATAGTTCCGAAGAGTTCGACGGCGACTCAGACCATATGGTAGTCAAAAAAATAAGGAAATAAAAACAAACTTCAGCAGACACACACTCTAAATAAACAAATTTAAACGGTAAATAATTTTTTAAAAAACAATACAAAAATTTTGACCTAATATCACTAGATAAACATAAAAAGAAAAAACCACACCAACCCCAATAAACCTTAACGACACAGTCAGGCAGAACGATTAAAAAACCTGACAGATGGAAATATCCCTAACTAATATTGAGTCAAATATTCGTACCGTAGGGAGGTTATATCCACAACCATCGACTGGTATTCCTCTCTTATTAGTAGATGGAAGCGGATTTAAATTCCTTATGAAAATCAACCTGTAAGCCACCAAAATAAATTCAAAATTAACCAAATCAATATCAGTGAATATAAAAAAATAATACGAGTGGTGCAAAAAGGTTGGTGATCAGGGAGAAAGGCCCAAATTGGGAAGCTGATGGTGGGCCGTTAGCTAAAATTTGTTTTTTTTGGTCGTTTTTGTTAAACTCGGCATAGGGGTTTGCGGCATTACAATACACAACTATACCCCCACAAAAGTGAACGATTTAGTAAACAACCCCAAAATATAACCAGTTGTTGAGATTAATACGGATTTTATACCACGGGGAGTTGGTGTTCCGTCACCCCCATGGATGGTGTTTTATTCAGTACATGGGAGAAACGGTTCCTATACTCCTCCGTAGAGTTCAGCTATATTTCTACAAAATGATCCACGGAAACCATCCCCTACCCAGTATTAAATTGTGTAATCAAAACTAAATAGACGGACCACGTTTTGTGGGAATTCTGAGAGGAGCTCGGCCACAAGCAGCGTTTGGTTTGTTGGGGGCGTTCTCGTCCTTGGATTTTCTATGAAAAAAGTCGATCCATGTCCTAATCGAGATTGGTATTATCCAAAAAAAGAAATCACCAGTACAAAAGTGTCTAATTATGGACTGAACATATTCAGATCATGGCAACAGAATCAAAGCCTATCCGTAAAGTGATAATAGATACTGAATGTATTACAATAATGAATGCAAAGGAGAATATAATATATTCGGCAGCTATGGTAGTCGTGGACATACAAGGAAATCAGATATATGCGAAAGAATGGGATTTAACCTACAACCTTAAAGAGTATGCACACCACACTTATAATTATGAATTAGAGCTCGCGAACACCCCTAAATATCGTCCAGCTAGAGGGAAAGTTAAAGCAAGATATAGGAGGAGAAGCACAAAACAACTTGGTTGTTTGCAGTTATTAATAAGACGTTTACGAAAGAATCTTAATATTAATATTTATATTCTAAGGGACCTACTCAAACAGACCTCTTACTCCTTGATAAATGTAGAGCTCCAAAAAGTTGTTATAATTTAGACAAAAATCCTCAATATGTTAAGTATGAAGGTATACGTCATCCCCTATCAGATATTCAATACTACAAACAATTTTTATTTGATCCGGAATCTGAGGAATACAAATCCCTAGGTAGTAAATTATTTCTGAAACGTATGAAAACACACCAAAGAAAAAAAGACGCATATAAAGAGAATGACAAGAAAATTAAAAGAAGATTCTAAACTATAAATCTAACAAAAAAAACACAATAAGTATAATCATCAGATAAACCTCAATTTAACAAGTTGTCGTAGCTTCACCCAAAATGTATAATTCGATAAAAATAAAATAAAAAATTTATATATATATGCTTAATTCTGACTACTGCTAACGCGTACAATCTTCACAGAACAAAGAGAACCCTAACCTAACAAAAAACCGACAAAAGATCAGAAAGGGATAACCCGCATGGAATGTTGCTAACACCTGAGGTAGATAATCAATTTATTAATAACAAGAAGAAAATTCCTAGTTGTCCGCAGTTAAATAAACCACATTTAGTGTCAGAAACATTACATCATATTTATCCACAGCGTTTCGAGTATAAAAAATGTCACAGTGTGAATAACGTAAATAAACTATTGAGCGAATATGTATTAATAAGAGTAGTAGAAGAGCTAGACTTCGCCACGTTACATTTCCTCCTAAAGTCACCTAGAAATCCCCAAGAAGATAGAGTAATCTCAAGAATAATGGCAAGTTTAGTATATTATAACTTCACTACACGGGTAAGGCCCACAACAGTAGAAAGAACCAGACTGCCGGCTAACATGACATTTATAACTCTCTTACATAAAATCCCACTGTCAAAATATCCCCTAATAGCTGAATTTATAGCAGAAAATATATGGCCAACCCAAGATTAAACTGGTATTGCTACAATATGGCCACTTAAATTTCTCACAGTACTAATCGACCGAGGGTATAACCTACTGAATGAAGGAAAATTTCTCACAAGTTTGTATAAAAAATGCTGGAATTTTGACGGCATAAACCACGAAATAAAATCCAATACAGTGGAAGTTACCGTGCGAGATTCTAACGACATAAAAAAAATCGCGCTAAACTTTTTTGAAGAAGATGAAAATTTTGGATCCAAAGCATTTCCAAATTTTGATATTACTGTACGTGAACAAAAATGTTGTAATGCGTCATATATACAATTAATTTTTAGAGTAGTAAAAGTTATAAATAATCCCCTTTCCCTAGCCGAACAACGTCGTAAAGTAATTCGTAAGAATATGCAAAAGAAAAGTATATCGAATACGTTGATCTAACGCACATGGACACAGATGAAAATAATGAAAACAACATAGTATTTGAATTGAAATTCCTAAGCACAAATGTGTTATCATGGGAAGTTCATCGCCTCAATACCATGCTAGCATGAGTAGAAACACGCACAAAACTACCAAAAGATACGGCAATCTTGAAATTGAATATAGATGAACATGGAAGGAATCGTATATACAAATAGGAATAAGGTGTCCTTACGATAAGACATATCGTAAACCCCCATGTTTTTAAAATTTTCTCTCTTGAAATTATAAAATCAAGTGACTCGATGAACCAGTGTATATTCTATGCTAAGTCAAACCATACACTTACCTCAATGCTCTCATGTAAGAGAATCATTTTTGCATTAGTGCAGAACCTAATAATTCTGGTTGTAATAACAACAAGAATGTTATTAAAAGATTGATAATAAAAATAGGTTACCAGTGTATTTATAAATATGTTACTTGCTTACTTATTTATGTGTTGCTTACTAAATATAATACAAAAAAATACGTTGTTCGGCAATCATTAACTAAACCTTTAAAGTATATCTCAACCAGTCATAATTGCATATCATAAATAGAGTAAAGCTAGAATTTCCATAACCATTCAAATCCTGAAATATTGTTTATAAGCAAAAAGTATGTAATACACTTATAAATCAGTTTTTTTTTTGCCAAAGAATAAAAAAGTTAAAATAATATAAATTATTATGACAAGATAACCCAAGTTAAAGGTTAAAACACCTAAATTCTTAAATAAATTTCCCAAAAATAGGTAAAATTAATAAAAGATTAATTTTAGAAACAAGCAAAAAGTTGAGTCTTAAGAACATCATCATAATCCTCGTTGTTCACGCAGCAGCCCAAGATATTGTAAAACATGGAGTAATATTTAAGCATGAAAATTCACTCCTAGCCAGCCATAACGCATGGAAATCTTCATGAAATTGGATCCCAAACCCTTTGAAACCTTGTTTCAACAAGTAACGAGACTGGAGAAAAATACGAATGAACTTAAAGAATCGATATTTTAATTCCTAAGGTCGGATAAAGGATTGCAGACCAGTAAGATGATGCAAAGTAAGGACAACAAAGAGTTCCACGTCCCAGTTATCCCAGAAATAAAATCAAAATTCATAAAAAAATAGCTTTGACAAGAAAATGAAGGAACTCGACATGGCACTAGGAACCGGTACCAACGGAAACAGAAAGAAAAGGTCAGCGAATAATGTTGAACGCTTTTCAAGAGATTTTACCGCAATGAAACCTATAGAAAAGCCCAAACGATTGACTCCAAGGGAAGAAAAACTTTACGATGGGAATTACGCGATGCTAAATGAACTACCGAGCCTATGGACTTTCCTCAAAGAATTATGTCAAAATCATGCTGAGAAAAATGTTACGAAGCAAATATTATCCTAATTCGCAAAGGATAAAGACTACAGACAAATTATTATCCTAAAGGAGTTGAAATTTTCCAATACACAACAAGATAATAAGGATAGAAACCCCACAGAAATGAAAGAAAAAGACACAAAAACAACCACGCCTATTTATGAGACCACAGTAAGATAATTACACTCTTCAATGTCAGAAACTATGACGAACACAGTCCAAGAAATGAGCACACTTAGTAAATCACCTAAAAATTTGACCATGCTGACTAATCTAAAACCAACGATAATTACAAAATGGACTAGGTCAACAGGGCCCACATGAACGCGCACCCAGCCGATTGGTTTATTTACTCAAAGCCTAAGATCACTAATCCCATTAAGACATACCAACACACAAACGATTAAATTACAAGCATTTAAACCAGACGAAAATAAAAATAATTATAAAAAAGAAGACGAAGAGGAGGAAGTAAATACGAAATGTTGGATAATAGACGGTAAACGCCCTTGTGCTAGATTAGCAATGGCCGACGAGCCAACAAAAGAAGATATTGAACTATTACCTGATCTAAGCCAGAAAAACGCCCAAAAAGTGTCAACTCACAAAGCCTTCTTAATATTATATAGACAAAGATTACAAGCCTTATTTGAACTATTTAATGCGGAAATACAAAAATTAAAACAAAGTACCACGAGAACCTTTGAGGTGTTTTTTTGAAGAAGTAAATACCGCAAGTCTACAAGCCTAATTCACATCGTCGGAGAACTCGCCTCCCGCCTTTTTTGTTTAACAACGGAGGACGACCTGAATATCCTAAGTGAAAATGTGAAAAAGTTAAATAATGCCATGAACATAACGTTACACGTCCAGAAAATACAAGCAAGCATAGCTAACTACCAAAGAGATAAAGTCGAAATTATGTCCAAGAAAATCTCAAAAACTGTAAATGTAATGAATTACTTAAGGAATGACGTGGATCGTTTGGTGAAAGCCGCGAGCCTCACCAGGGTATCAATTTATATAATTACCATGTCATTAATAAATCTAGCGAAAGATGTTAGAAAGTTCGAGTTCGAATTGTTTGCCCTCACGGGAGTAACTTTGTCAAACGACCTGGTAGACCCTTCTAACTTAAAAAGCATTTTAGATTGAATAAAAACACACCTAACGTTTGGTTTACATTTACCCTTATAACCAGAAGTATTAAATTTATTCCTTTATTATACAAAGCTAAACGTACACATCACGTAAATAAATGAACAATTGTTCGCAATAGTGACAATTCCATTGATAAACCAACAATACATAGATGACTTGTACAAAATCTCGACCTTCCCTGATAATATAAATAAAAGGAATTTATCTATGACTATTACACCTGAAGCACAATATTTATTTGTTGATCAAGATAGACAAAAATATGCCCTAGCAAACCCACAAGACTTAAAAGAGTGTGTATTATTCAAAAACCTAGTTTACCAACTTACGTTACCTATTTACAATGTCAAGTCCAGGTATTGTATATTGGATATATTCTTAAAAGACACACAACAGGAAGAAAGACCCGATTCGTGCGAAGCCTTAATAGGAAGTAATAAACGAGAGATATTCATACACCTTAGAAATGACCTTTGGTTATTTTCTGTTCCGAGAGAAACCATTGGAACTTTATCTTGCTACAATAACAGAAAAAATCGATCCAAGTTACAGGACCGAATTACTATTACAAGATGTGTGTACGATATCCATAAAACAAGGATATCGACTTGTAACTACAGAATCAACAGTTCAAACGCCGTTAATTACCCGGAGTACGAATAGAATAAGTCCTAAAATAATCAATTTTAAGGCAATCAACCTGTCGTGTACTATTCCCAATATAGAGAGTAAGGAAGTAAAAACCTCAATACGGTCCAAAATAAAAAAGAATAAAGGACCGTTGCCACTTACATAAATAAGAGAAGTATTAGACTCCCAGATCCCACGATTCACTAATTAATACCAGAGATTAACATAGGGAGATGAGAGATAAGGATTATTCTCAATCAATTTTTGGTTGAACATACTACTGACCGTATGCTACGCATTCGCGATTTCCCTGACAATGCGAAACCTACTAACCTTTAATTATGTATTAATTTTAAGACTAAGAAGACAAAAAAGAAAGTACGAACGCAGGGACACGGCTGAAATGCAAAAATTGAACCTAGAATTCCATGACAGTTCCTAGGCCAAGAAATAGGGAAGATATTAGAGAACGAGTGGGTCTAGAGGTCTCCTCTCGTCATTACTATGTCTGGTTCCCTAAGTGTAGTGTCGTGTAAGGTAAAACCGGTTGCGATTAATCTTCAAAAAGCGGTTAGTAAAAATCACGGATAATCGGGAACAAATTAGGCAAGAAATATTTTGTAAAAATATACTTAAAATTTAATTGTGAAGAGTAAAAAATATTTAAATGATTGTTTTAAATCTATGGAAAAGTAATTAGGTGTTAAGAGAAATTTAAATAAATTGTATTTAATAGTGTATGCTAGAGAGTATGATAAGAAACCTCACTTTGTAAGAATTAATCTCTTATATCATCATTATATTATAATAACTTAGAAGAAATCTCTATGCTAGAAGTCCGAAGGGAAACTTCATATAAGTTTCCACCAACATAACAATAATGTCATTTCGTTAAAAATCAATGTGTATATAGTAATGTCAGTGCATTTAAATTGTCTTATAGAGTAAAATGTACCCAATCGATACATGACCTATTTGTATCATGAAATTCATTTTAAAGAACGTGTGATTCTGCCGAGTTATTTTATTCCAGGAATTGGAACGGCATATCAGAAACTATCCAGGACAATGAAGAGACCAGTGCAAATATAGCCCAGTAGCACCTATTTTCATCACATCTCGACCAACGAAGAGTACTCACCATAAATCCCAAGAAACTCTCGTCCCAACTTCGCATATGGAAATTACGGATACCCTTTGATCAAGGAAACGATGATTGTTTGACAAAGAATAATTTTCCTCGATCACAAATCATATTTTGTATCAGGTAACAAATCTTAGTATCCAGTGCTTTATCGAACTATAAACATAACAAGCCTGAGAATCCCATTATCTTGCATAAAATGTGAGAATACATCATCCTTGACAATAAGACTAATGAACCCAATTAAATATGTTTAACGTGTTGATGAACCCAATTCGGTAGAATTTTACTTGTCAAAGATTCGCATGTTAAATCCACTTGACCATTCCTCCATTATGAGACCACAGAGTCAATAGAAATATTACCGTAAATATTACGAGATAAGTTTTGAAATATGGACTTGGAAACCAACCATTGAATCATAGAAACCAAAATAATCCCAATGAAGAACCCCTGAGTGACAATGTACTCTTCTCAAAAGTTATAAACAATATGTTGAAGGAATTACTAAAGTTTGATGTTGACTCATTCCAAACTTAAATATCATTTCTAATGAGTACAAGCCAAACACGAACAATTTTATGAACTATAGCCCCAAAGTGCACGAAGGAACAACTTTACACGAGAAATACATTCTCTAAGTGATTAAAGATAACCCAAGAATGAAATGCTATGAAAAAGTCAACCCCTCTGTCAGCAACGCAATCCCAGTGCTCAAAAGCATTAACAGTAAAGCACCCTACGAACTACTCAAAAACAACAGTTGAGAACGAACGCTAATGGCGAAAATCAACACACCTGCAACCACAAGCATCATTTCAAGTTTGATAATTAGAGAAGTCTCTTCATACAAGATGAAAGTAACCATACTCAAACTAGCCTGCGAAAAAACTATATATGAAGTTTTTTAAAATTTTGTTTCAACAAGACTATAATAGTGTAGTACAATTATTTGCAGCAGAAAAAGAAAGTATACTAAAGGACACGTATAGTGGTAAAATAGGTGTGATCTCATATCAAGTTTCATTAATTGTGACTTTCTAACAATTTTTATAATGGATTATTAATATTACATAAAAAAAAAACAATCAAAGTGAAAGTGTTTTTATTACCAGTGAAAACGGTAAACATAATATTGTGTTTATATATCATTAACGTATGTATCGCTAGATGTTCAGGTAGAATTATGTGTGGTGTTGTCATATTATTCGTTTAATTTAGCGTAAAACAGGAAACATATTTATTCCGTAGCTAGCTTAAGAAAAAAAATATTATAAAAGATAATTTTGAAGAAAAATATTTTTTTTAGTAATATTAGAATAAACCCAACCTTACCAAACATTGTTGGATATATAGGAATTATCAGTGTTAGATGTAGAAAGAACAAAAAAAAAACCTCGGTGTAAGTGTCAATCAAATTAAAATAGATGAACCTTAGGAGACTATATTTAAAAAAATAAGAAAAGTATAACATAAGGAAGTATAAGCATATCTGACCAGGCTTAAATAGACTTATAATGTTACTATATCAATTGAAAATTGTTCAGGATAAATAGTAAACAAATTCCAAAATACTTCAAATCCCCCAGGGCGAGCACAGCCTAATGAGGGGACGTAATTAAAAAATGGGACGGGTAATATGCACCGTGTATAATGTATACTTTAAAATATGAAAAATTTATGTTTTTCAAAATACACTTCCGACGTAAATCAAACTCCCTTAATTAAGTTTGAAATTCCGTTTCAAACCCTCATTTATTTGTCAGCCCAATATCTCTTTAAAAAGCTCAAAGCAAGAGATGATTAATTCGGAAGTACTCCAGGGTACTGTGTAAAACTTTTGTTCAACAAAACAAAAGGCTCTTGAACATTCCAGACACTATTGACAGATTTCAAAGGCGAAAAACTGCGGGGTTTTGCATATACCAAACTAATGAAAAGGATTGGAATCTAGCTGAAGTATTTTTGAAAACCAAGTGGGACATTGTTTAAAACTTAGTTTAGTAGTTTTTAGAAGTACTCTCAGGAATGTGTATGTTTAATGATGAGAATATCGCGGAAAAACTATTGGGTAGTTTAGCAGCATAATAATTTAATTTTGTCAGCATAAGAATAAAGTGGCGGGCCCTCCGTGAGGAGATGGGCCAATTGGAAAATATTGATTATTGCTCAGAATCAGAACTCATGTTATAAGGTAGTGAAGGAGTACTTTTCGTTGATTTTTATCATTCGATTTTTGTCATTAGAGATCAGCTATTATTACTAAGAAGTCTATCTGTTTGCATTACTGAAGTTCGATGCTGTACAACTAAATATGTAAGTCTAATAAATCTGTTACCTTTCTATTTATGTTTTTTTATTTTACATGCCTGTATCTAGCATCCCAGAGTAGATAACTAGTTCGAATGTTCTCCATTGGTACGCTCTCGAGGAATCTGATAATTTTACGAAGAATGATTACACGCCTGGATTGATGGGGCCCCGACCCAATTGGTCACCTCACAAGGAAAAAACAAATTTATTAGTTAACCTATTTTTATTTCTCCCAGAGGGAGTGGCGCGGTCAGACATTTTATTCTCTCCCCCATTACAATTGGTGCGGCCCTTAACGCCACTGGTGCCACAAAAACATAACGCCACACATGGCGCAGTCTTAACGCCACAGTTCTTTCTATGCTGATTATTGTCGAATGAAAAATAATTGGAATAGTATGATAAAACTTTCCAGCCCTTAGTTGGTAATATTTGAAGTTTAATACT
Source organism: Artemia sp. Qi Xiang Cuo (assembly GCF_049724085.1). Lineage (NCBI taxonomy): Eukaryota > Metazoa > Arthropoda > Branchiopoda > Anostraca > Artemiidae > Artemia > Artemia sp. Qi Xiang Cuo. The sequence continues at coordinate 13,317 of NW_028300698.1, forward strand.
GAGTAACATAAAGAATCAAGTCCAACTTGAAAAAGCTACTCTGAAAAAGCGAGAGTCCATCACCTCTTCAAAGCCTTTTCAAAACACAGTACTGCTTGTATCTAGAGTTCAGCAAAACCAAATAATTTCTAGTCACTTCAGTCCATTTTGACATAGGCTTTAGGGTTAATTTTAGGCCAATACTAGTTCCAACTGTTTAAGCTGCCAATAAAAAATTTACCATTTCAAAGCTTGGATCCAAGGAATTTGAAGTCTTGATGTATTAGGTACGAATTTAGGAGCAAAGTGATGAATTTTACTTATTTTTAGCCTACGAGTATTATCATATATAGCAAAGATTTCAGTGTTTTTTTTTAGAAGCACTTCATATGGAAAAGGTGATTATATAAGCTTCGCAGGGGGACTACTCGATTGTATGTGCCCTTTTTAAGAGTCAAAACTGATCAGAGGCAACAAGTCCTCTATCACCAACGCCCTCTCTTCCCCAATGCATCCCATATAAACTTAAAGATAATTATTTTGTTTAAAATAGTCGAGAGATCAAATAAGAGAATCTTTGGGGTTTACAAGACCTTTAACGGGCCGGGGGCAAGCATTGAAAGTTACGCCCCCAGGGGCATATATGGTTTGTTTGGAAGGGGTTGTCATTTAAACTTTGAATGGGGCTAATTTGATATAAATTGAAATTACTAACTCTCTTTTTAAGAGCCAAAAGTGATTAAATAGAATAGAAGAATATAGTTTAATCTAAAAATTTCTTTCCCAGCATCGTTTTCAAATTCAAATATTGCGTTACAAATTGCACTGCTACATATAAATCATATTGAAATAACTTTACCTCTAAGTCAAACAAGCAGGACAGCAAGCCCCCACCCTTTCCACTCTTTTCCCAAGTTGCATCCAATAAAAATTACCTTAGGGCCAGAGTTTAATTACCTTAGGGCCAGAGTTTATCTCCCCTATAAAGGGAGAATAAAGGCATCTACGACTATTTTCAGTAAGGATTTTGAAAGCCACGAGGGGGTGGTATATTGCAGAATATGCTACAAGAATGTGTACCAACCAATCATGAACCAACCCATAATGAACCCGCCGTTTTGCAGAATATGCTATATTGCAGAATATGCTACAAGAATGTGTACCAACCTGTGGTAAAGCTTTCTAATTTAGTTAATTATTAATTGAGTAAAAATATATTAAGACGCAAAAACGAAGTTTCAAAATACCACTTTTTAAGATAAGGATACAAATCATGGAATGTGTGGGCTTGAAGGGAACTTGCTCAATAACCAATTTCCTGGCTAAATGCGTCAATGTACCGGAAGGACGTGGTTAGGTTTTTCGTATATATACCCCGATTTTTGAGACTGGGGCAGACCTTTTGACTTGCCGGGTGAACCTCTGCCCGTTTATTTTCTCATTAGAAATACCTTGGATTTTGTCGGATCATTGTAAGTGTCTGTATCTTATTATATATCATTGTAGTTTTTGAGACTTGTGGTCTACTTGGGACAGCCGGTCCCAGTAGGGAGTATATATCTGATTATTATTATATGTTAAATGAACAAAAGTATTGTATTTTAGACAACCTCTCTACAATCTACCTTTAGCCCTCGAGCATACCAGGTCGGTACGCCTCAGTAGTTCGGTCATAGCCTAAGGCACGCTACCAAAGTTTAATTACCTTAGGACCAGAGTTTATCTCCCCTATAAAGGGAGAATAAAGGCATCTACGACTATTTTAAGTAAGGATTTTGAAAGCCACGAGGGGGTGGTATATTGCAGAATATGCTACAAGAATGTGTACCAACCAATCATGAACCAACCCATAATGAACCCGCCGTTTCCGTCTACTAGTTCAGGCATGGATATATACTCCCAGTAGGGAGGATATATCTGATTATTATTATATGTTAAATGAATAAAAGTATTGTATTTTAGACAACCTCTCTACAATCTACCTTTAGCCCTCGAACATACTGGGAATATTTTTTTTCGCTTTAAGCTTGATAATCATATTCAATCTAAGCATTACTCGCTTTGGGATCTATTTATTCATTTATATTATTACTTGTTGTATGTTTTTGCTATGATTGTTTATTTAATTTCTGTTCGTTTTGGGTTTCATTTATTCTTTAATAGTAATTTCTGGTCGTTTTGAGTTTGAATTTTAAAAGGTATTTGTATCTGCTTAGCTTAAGTTTATGGGCTTATGTGAACCTCGGAGTTTTTTTTATATGATGTTTGAACCATTATAAAATAAACCCAAATCAGTTTTGCTTTAGGCCGAATCATAGCACCAGGCATTGCTTAATTTATATACTTGACACTATTTTCAAACATCTTGAGTTGAATAGTTCCAATGTTGAGATTGTTTTTGCTGATATTAGCTAAGCCTTCGACAATTTGGATCATCAGACAGTTATAGATAATACAAGGGCTTTAGGTGCAAGAGATTTGTTTTACGTATGTTAGCTAGTTTTTTGTCTGGCCGTGAGCAATGTGTAGTCCTCTCTAACGGGAATTCATCAGATTTTTCTTTGATTTCCTGTGGAGCACCTCAAGGAATAAGTTAGGTCCTTTAACATTTTTAATAGTTTTTAATAGTGTTTTACCAAGTTTTGACAACTCTTTTAAATTTGCGGATGATTTGACATTACTGAACCTTTGTCAAACATCTAAAACTTTGAATGTTACACTCGATTCACTAATTAACAATTTAAGGAATAATCTTGTCAATGTTAAACTCAAACTTAAGCATACCCAAAAGCAGTTTCAGGTTATTTTCTTTTTTTAAAAATATGCCCCCTATCAATAATTACCTTTGCATACCAAATCTAAATAAGGTCCAACTGCTTGGTGTGCAGTTGGACAACGACCTTAAATGGAGCTCCCACATTTCCCACTTATTTAAGTCAGGTAGTTTTCTCCTTAAAACTTTCTCCCTTCTCAAAGGGTTCTCCATATCAATTCAAAACCTTAAAATAATTTATTGTTCTTATATAAGACCCTGTCTGGAGAATGGTGGTTTATTTATTATTTATTCTTAAATATCATGCAGTAAGCCCCCTTTTTTTATTCTTATATCTTATCGAAAAGGATTCTCTTAAACTCACCTGAGCTTTGAGTACTACTTCAAAAATAGCCACAAGACAAAAATAATTAATCGTAATTTTTCTTTAAAAAAAACAATTAAGCGATAAAATCTGCGATTTTTCTTCAATTAGTTCTGTCTCTTTTTAATATTGTATATTTTTAATAGGTGTTTCAGTTTTTTTTTTTGCGACACTGAACTAGTTTTGAAATTTAAAATTTAAGAACCGTTGGGAATAGCTATGATTAAGACAAATCATTTTTACCGTAGGTCTGAAAATATTCTCTCTATGCATAACCTTTTCCCCTTTTCCAGAATTTAAAATGTTCAATATTTAGCCTTCTTTTACGTATTTTCTTTAGTTATGTTTCTAAGCCGACTGTATAAAAAAGGCTAATTAAAAAAATAGAATAAATAATGGTTAAAAAAGAAACTAAGGTTTATAACAAATTAGGATTATGAATCCCTCCTACGCCAAGATAGTAATTCAAACGAAACATAAAATAAGACAAATGTAAGACACACTATATTATTATCTGAGGAAACATAGCAAAAAGGCAATCAAGCGAAGAAATAAAAACATTACATGTGATTCAATCAGGAACAAAACGGCACAAGCAACAAATAATTTTTACGCCCTCACTCCAAAAAAATAAAAATGCATCTTGATGAATAAATGATCTAAAGCTGAACTGTTCTACCATGAAAAAAACCAAAGAAGAAAATATTTTTAAAAAAAGTCAATAGCCAGTAAGAAGTAAAACAAAAAATATCAAATGAATAAAAATAATATTAAAATGAATTAAATACTAATAAAAAGAAATTTTAAGAAATAAAAAGGAAAATTACACCTAAGTAAAACATTTTTTCTCTTTCTTTTTGTTCCTACTGACTATGGACCGTAGTTTCTCAGAGTTTTCCTCTCTAATTTTGATTTTAAATGGCCGAGCCTGGAACTGATGAGCCCCATTTAGTTTTACCCCTAAGAGAAATTGACCTTCTGAAATGAGATACATTTTTTATTTACATTTAAACCAATTCCCAGCCAGAAATATTTTACAAATCATCCGTAAGTGGAAATAGCAACTCAAGTATAAAGAAACACACAATATCAAACAGTTCGAGGTAACGAACTGTAAGTAAGGAGCGACCCGGCTCAATAGTAACCGAAACTCTAAAAAACGGAATTTTGGTACCAATAGATACATCAAAAGAATCAAATTTTAATTCTGATTTCAAATATATAAGTTTCATAAGTTTAATCTTACTCATCAAAAGTTACGCGCCAGAGAAAATTTGGCTGATTTTCGAAAAAAGGGGGAAAGACCCCCTAAAAGCTATAGAACCTTAATGAAAATCACACCATCATATGCAGCGTATCAGAGAACCCTACTGTAGAGGTTTCAATTGAGTAATCAATAAAATTAATTTAGAGATAAAAAAAAAAGACATCCACGCAGAACAGTTTTCAACTGAATAAGCCTTATAGAAAGGAATGTCTAAGCCTAATTGGAGAATTAAATCCAAAATTAAGAAATCAGTCAATTGGGTTTTTTTAGTTTTTGTTGCGTCAAGTCTACTTAAATAAAAAATGTAAGAAATTAGTAAATCAAGGGAAACATCTTTCGTATTTCGTGACGCTGAAGTAATTGGAAACAGGAGCATAAGCAAAAGCAAAACTATTAAAAATAAAGCTTAAGGAAATCAAACTTCTGTATAAACTCTTATTTATACTCAACTGCTTTCCGCTAGATAGAGAGCAACTACTGTAAGCTTTTCTCAGGAAGTAAATGTTGTCTTTATGATTTATCAAGATCAACTTTATTTACAAAGACTCGTATAAGTTTTATATCTGATGAATATTTAGTACAGTATTTTAAATCTTCTTAGAGGAGAAAACGGACGATACAGCCAAAAACATAGAAAACGGAGCTCCTAAAAATTCAAACGAGTCCAACAGGAGCCAAAATATTACCCAAGTTAACACCAACTCTCAGAGCATTGCCGAAGAAAAAGAAGCTATGCCAAAGGTAGAGACTAGCCGAAATGAGAAACCTAAGCAAAACCTTGAAACAAGGGAGAATTCGCAACCTATAATGTCTACTATAGACCCGCCGTTTCCGTCTATTAGTTCAGGCATGACAGCTGCAGAGAAGCCAGGTGTATGTTCTACTGCAAGTACCATAGCTACTCCACGGCCGATAGTAAGTTTCTTCCTTCTGTTTTAAATTAAATAAAAAAAACAAGTTTTTTAAACTGAAAGTAAGGAGCGACATTAAAACTTAAAACGAACAGAAATTATTCCGTATATGAAAGGTGCTGTCCCCTCCTCAACGCCTCGCTCTTTACGCAAAAGTTTTTTATTGTTTAAAAAAAAAAAGAGTTGTGAGAAAGAGTCAAACTTTAGCGTAAGATTAAGTGGGGATAAGTGGGGATTATCCCCGCTAAAGTCAAACTTTAGCGGGGATCAAGTCATCGTAAAAGACACATTTATTAGATTTTCGACTATGCTGAACAAAATGGCTATCTCAAAATTTTAATTGGGTGACTTTGAGAAAGAAATGAGCGTGGGAGGGGGCCTAGTTGCCCTCCAATTTTTTTGGTCCCTTAAAAAGGGCACTAAAACTTTTAATTTTCGTTCCAATGAGCCCTCTTACAATATTCTAGGAGCACTGAGTCAGAACGATTACCACTGGGGAAAAGAAAAAAAAAACAAAAACAAACAAATAAACACGCACCCATAATGTTTCTTCTGGCAAAAAATAACAAATTTCATACTCTTGCACATTGGAGATTGAAACTTCTTCAGTAGGATTCTCTGATACGCTGAATATGATGGTGTGAATTTCATTAAGGTTCTAAAACTTTTAGGGGGTCTTTCCCCCTAAAAGTTATTCAATAAAATTCAATAAAAATCCAATAAAAGCCAAAAATTAAAAGAATTAAAACCAAATACCTAACAACCATAAAAGCGAGTTATTCGCCAATTTCCGCGATTTGCACAAAATCCAAAAAAATATGAACTGCCATTGACGGATACTAGCGAACATCTGACAAGAAAAGGAAACAATTCATTCACTCAAAAAACAAAACGAACCAGCAATTAAATTAGTTGGAGAACTGTGTAATCTGATTTCGGATTTCAATTAATGCATTTTTTGCAGACACCTTTTGAGACCTAAGGGACTGTTCACATGTTTATTAGACGACTTGGAAAGTGGTTCAAGGTTTATTTCAGGGAGTACTAAAGGATCGGCTTCTCTTTTGAGAAAACCGAAATATGACTTGTTTATTCTTAAATCACCGGAATCTCTGTTTAAAGCTAGACCTAAATGTTGGTATTTATAAATTTCAACAGCTTCTCTGTAGTGCTGGACATTACCTTCGTCATGCGAAATAAAACTAGCTTGATTAAACAAAATAGTATGGTCTGGTTTTACAAAAATGTGCTCTACAAGGGCAGAGTCAAAATCTTCTGGTTTTTTCCACTTTTTAAGTGTATTATTAATCGAACTAGAGTGCTGAGTTAATCTATCCGTTAGTCGCTGATCAGTTCTTCCGATATACCAAAGACCAAACGAACAAGGAATTCTGTAGACACCGGAGTTTTCACTTATCGGGATAGGGTCTTTACCTTGATAAATTTGGGACCTGATAGTTTTTCCGGGTCTATAATAAGTGTAAATGTTATTTTTCCTTAGATTTTTTGAAATATGGTCTGAAACCCTTTTAAAGTATGGGAGACCAAGATAAACTAAATTTTCCCTTTGATTTGTGTTTTCTGTGGAACTATCTGATAATCTTTTAATGCGTTTTGCAATTACAGAATTTGTTAAACTAATTGGATATCCATTCCCAAATAAAATATCTCTAAGGTGGTTGAGCTCTAAATCCAAGAAACGTGTTGAACAAACTTTCAATGCTCTATCAACTAGAGAAGTGACAACTCCTCTTTTCACAGCAGGAGAATGATTTGAGGAAGAATTTAAGTAACGGTCATTATTTGTGGGTTTTCTATAGACACTAAACTCGAAACCTGAATCATTTCGGTGCACCAGAACATCTAAGAAAGGAAGACGCCTCTCTATCTCTTATTCCTGAGTAAATTTCCGTTTTGAATCCAAGGAGTTGAGCAAGTGAAGAAAAGACCCCAAAGACTTGCTACCATGCTCCCACAAATGACAAATGTCATCTTTAAAACAAACCCAAAATTCAGGTTTATAGGAACTTTACGACATTGACCTTTCTTCAAGTTTTTCCAGGAAAATATCAGCCTGTATTGGAGAAAGGGGGGCACCCATGAAGAGCCCATACTGTCTATAAAAAATGCCTCTATAATGGAAGTAAAAAGAAGTTCTGTTACAAAGGGCTGTAAGCGAAAGAAGTGTCTGATTCGAAAGAGTAGATTTTTCTGATATAGATGGGTTGGAATTAATTTTTGCAGTTTATGATAACCTTCTAAAGAGTTAATCAACAGTCAATAAGGGAATTAAGGTCTTAACTAATCACTAGGGGACTATTTTACTTACTAGACCAAAACGATTTGCTTCAGTAATACCCAACAAGAGGATTATTTCTCAACAGAATAATTAAAGTAATTTACAGTTTTTTTTATTTTTCCTCAGTTGCTCTGGCGTCCTCACTTAAGTAACTATATAATAGCATCTTTTCCCTACGTGAATCAGTTTGCGCCAATTGTACATTTTTTTTTTTTTTTGTGGTGGTTTTATTGGTTTTTAGTTTTATCTTGTTTTTTATTTATCTTGTTCCTCTTGTGTTTCTTTCGTGTTGAAGACGCCTTGTCTGGATACAGGCGAAATATCCGAATTATTTTGCATTTGTTTTTTCTTTTCTCCACTAGCCACAGTCTCGTTTGTTCGTCGTTTTTTTTTAGATTTTTCTCTTTGTTGGTTTTAGTGCAAATAACATCCAAACTGGTTCCACCTTTTGTAGTAGGGAAATCAACAATTTGTTTAAGCTTCTGATCACTGCACAGATAATCAAGACTTAGTTCGTTCGCGCCCCTGCTATAAAGATGCCGGCATTTGGATACTTCGTCGTCACAAAGTCAAGACTTTCTTGTAGCCTTTCATGAAAATTACGACGAGAACAAGTATTTTGTCCGGATGAATAATAAAGAGCAGATTATTATATTAGTGTAAGGCCGCGGTAGGCAATAGGGCTTTGTAGATATCCAAATGATAAAATCCACCCCCTACTACCAGAAAAAAAACCCTGAAAACGTCTGTATACTTCCCAATAACCAATACTATATGTATGTAAACATTGGGCAAAGCTCATAACTTGTAGCCCTTCCCCAGGGGATTGTGGGGGATTAAGTCATCCTCAAAACACAGTTACTATATTTTTCGACCATGCTGAACAAAATGGCCATCTCAAAATTTTGATCGTGTGAATTTGGTAAAAAATGAGCGTGGAAGGGGGCCTAGCTGTACTCCATTTTTTTGTCACTGGAAAAGGGCACTAGAACCTTTAATTTCCGTTCGAATGAGCCCTCCTGCAATATTCTAGGACCACTGGGTTCATACGATCACCCCTGGGAAAAAAGATACAAAAAATAAAAAAAATAAACACGTATCCGTGATCTTTCTTCTGGCTAAAATACAAATTTCCACATTTTTAAGGATAGGAACTTGAAACAGTTGCAGTAGGGTTCTCTGATACGCTGAATCTGATGGTGTGATTTTCATTAGGCTTCTGTACGTTTTAGGTGATGTTTCTCCTTTTTTTGAAAATAAGGCAAAATTTCTTAGGCGCGAAACTTTTGATGGGTAAGACTAAGCTTTATGAAACTTATATATTTGAAAGCAGCATAAAACTTTGATTCTTTTTATGTATCTATTGGTGTCGAAATTTCCATTTTTTAGAGTTTCGGTTACTACTGAGCCGGGTCACTCCTTACTTACGGTTCGTTACCTCGAACTGTTTAAACATCCTCCGCCAACATTGACAGCAATACTTACGCCATGTCTTAAAAATGAAAGATGAAAGGACAACCAATACGAATCTTCCGCGATAGCCTTCAGGATATTGGAGATTAAAAAAGACAAATCAGTAGTTAAAAAAAATCTGAGCCTCACCTTCATCACAGCTTTCCAATGCGTCAAAAAATAGGTCTTCACTAGTCGATTGATTCTCAATCTGTCTAGAGTTCCTAGACTGCTTCGTTGTCTCAATCTGTTGAAGGTAAATCAAGTTCATTTAAAATCTATTGGAACAATGTTCCAATGGATCTATAAACATATAGATCCATATCGATTAATGTTATTTATACTATCTACATATATAATAGTAAATACTAATGTTATTAAAAAAAACAAATACACGAGTTATAGCTGATATTGGTTATAAAACTTTTTTGTTTATCATCAGATTTTTAAACTCGAAGAAAAAAAACGACTCAAAACTAAGAAAAATGGGACTTTAGGTCAGTTAAAAGAAAAGAAAAAATTAGAAAATAAATTTACTTTTGAAAATTCCTTTCTTGCCTTTTTTTTACTTCTGAGTTTTGCTTGTTTGTCAGTTCGACTTCAAATTTGTTGGTTTTTAAATTTACTATCTCTAAATTTCTAAAATTGTTAGTCCACTTCTAAACAGTTAATTTCCAATCAAAAGCAAGCCTAAAGAACACTAGACATCGAATAGAACCTGAGCTTCATCAGTTTGGCAAAATTCGAAGAAAAAATTAAATCTCAACAAAAGTACCATCAACAGCGTAGCGATCCCAAAAACAATTAAAAATTATAAACAGTATTACACCCAAGCCGAATCATTGTTGAGTACCTACTTAGTCACCTTCTGCAGTAGGGGCCCTCCCCAGGTCACTCAGCGTGTCCCCAGGTGGCGGATAGGGGAACATCCTACAGATATGTTGGGTACCTCCATAAAGGGAGGCGTGGACCAAGGGGGACCTACCCCCTGGGAGGTTCATAATTGAAACTAGGATACCCTCGCCCGGGGGTCATAAATACAGGTGGATGAGGAAGAAGGTCACTCTGACGCACACTGAGCAGGGCCCACCGGCGTGTGGGCACGTCCCGCTATTTACGAACCTTCTTCCAGCAATGGGTTAAATTGTATGGTACTGCAGGATACCATCGTGGGAGGATCCTCTCCAGGAGGACAACAGTGAAAGGGCGGAAGATTCAGACTTGGACAACGGCCTCTGCAACTTGAGTAGGCACCGGGGGTTCCAGCCCCCCGATCAGGGATTGGCGTCCTTTCCCCAAGCCGAGCCGAAGAAACCGGTTGAGCAATGGCCTAGCAAGTTACACCCGTAGAAAAAGAATATGCTAAAGAAACGTCAGTGAAAAGCCTCAGATCACATCCCAATGTGATGACGACCCATGTATGCCCCTCGACCAGATTTCTGAACGTGAATAAACCAGTACGAATCGGATTTTGGAACGTAAGGACCATGTCGGCTCTTTCAAAAACTGAACAAGTTCTACAAGAGTGCGAAAACTTTCGGCTTGACATCCTCGCAGTGACCAAAGCACGATGGAAGAGCTGTGGAGAAAAGAACCTAAAAGCAGTAAACATCAACACGATTTATACAGTGGAAAAGCAGACACACATGCAGCTGGAGTCGCAGCTATATTAAATCCAAATGCAGCAAAATCTCTCTGCTCGTGGAAGCCGACTAACGAGAGAATCTTGTATACACGATTTGCATCTAAACATGCAAAGCTGTCACTAGTCATCTGCTACGCACCAACAAATGATGCGGATGAAGCCTCTAAAGACGATTCTTATGAAACCATCCAGTCTGTCCTAGACTCCATCCCTCTCCAAGACATCACTTGCCTGACATGCGACCTAAATGCGAAAGTTGGTCAGGACAGATCTTATTGCCCCAAGGTGTTGGGACATCACAGGCTTGAAACTATCAACGAAAATGGTGCAAGGCAAGTCAACTTTACGATGTCGAACGACCTGTTGATAGGAGGTACATTATTCAAGCACAAAGCTATCCATAAGTATATAGGGACATCCCCTGACAAAACCGTCAAAAATCAGATTGACCACTTTCTGATCCGACGACGGTGGTGAACTAGTCTGAAAGACGTGAGGAGTTATAGAAGTGCGAACGTCAGGTCGGACCATGAACTTCTTTTAGCAACAGTCAAGTTAAAACTCCGCTCCAACAGATCTCGACAACCAACAAAATAACCAAGGAATTTCGACGTGGAGAAGTTCAGAGACAAGGATGTTAGGAGACAATTCAGCATTAAACTCTCGAACAGATTCGAGGCGCTTGCTGATACACCACAAAGACGAGGAAAACGCTTGGACGACTATACAACAGAACTACACAGAAACTGCTGAGAAAGCTCTTGGCTTTAAAAAGTCAATAAAGGAACAGTGGATATCCCAGAAGACATGGGACTTGATCGAAGACAGCACGCTTAGTAATGATCCTTCTGCTGATGTCGAAAGACATAGCGTATAAAGAAGTGGACAGAGAAGTGAAGAAAAGTGCTAGATCAGACAAGTGACAGCACCTCAATGAGAAAGCAAGAACGGCAGAAGAAGCAACCCGACGGGGTGACACGAGAGCCGTGTACCGCCTAAATAAAGAAATCGTTGGGAAGACCAACGTACAAGATGGACCAGTAAAAGAGGAAAACGGAAGACTTCTAACTGATCCAGATGACCGGAAAAATAGATGGGCGGATTACTTCGAAAGCCTTCTCAACCGCCCGTCAAAATCAGAATTGGTCAGCATACCTGAGACTCTAGGCAGGCATGCCTTTCCAAAAACTAACAAACAAGTATGTGTCGTATAAGAAAAACAACGCATACTCCTGCTATTTACCCGTGCCCTAGCCATTTAAACATTTGCCTCGCAATTACTTGGACTATCTGTCTTGGCTTTTCTCTGTCTACAATTAGCCACGTCTTGATGCAACCTATCCAACCTACTGCAAAATACTTGATAACTTCAATTCAATTCAGTCCCTTTCTGTTCCACCAGATATTCCGGACAGCCCATTTTCGGATCTCCTCATTAATGAAGACGAGCCAACGGCGAATGAGATCCTTTCAGCCTCGAATAAGCTGAAGAATGGAAAATCTCCGGTTAGTGACCGTATATCTGGAGAAATGGTCAAGTCATCGATCCGCAGGTCCCTTTCAGTGTGGCTAGGCTTCTTTTCCCTCCTCTGGCAAAAAGAACACGTCCCCAAAGACTGGAGAGCAGGAACCATAATTAAATTGTTCAAAAAAGGAGACACGACAGTCTGAGGCAAATACAGAGGCATCAACCTCCTCTCGATACCCGGAAAACTTTTGCATAATCATCCTGACAAGACTTCAAGCTGCCTTAGACCTGCATTTACGCGAGGAGCAACATGGTTTCCGACCAAAAAATCTCGTGCCGAACTGATACTCACACTGCGCACCATGCTTGAAAAATCAAACGAGTGGAGACAACATCTATATCTATTGTTCGTCGACTTTGAAAAAGCGTTCGACTCAATAGACCGCCCAATACTATGGAGGATCCTGATCTTTTACGGTATTCCTGAAAAGCTGGTTCGCCTTATCATAGCAATATCCGAAGACACAGATTCTGTGTGAGAGCCTCCGAAGGAAATACAAGATATATATAAGAGATGACAGGTGTCAAACAAGGATATGTATTGTCTCCATTCCTTTTATTCTCATAGTGGACTACATATTCAGACAAATTGATGAATACAGGATCAAAATTGCAGACAGACTAGTCCAAGATCTCGACTTTGCAGACAATGTTGGATTGATGGGGAAAGACAAAAGCAAACTTCAAGACTTTTTATGCAAGTTAGTCAAAAGAGCCGAGCAGTTTAGGTTACATATCAACGCCCCCAGATACCAAAGCGATGTCAACCACTAACTCACCGATGAATATCCAGCTGGGGACTGAAAGCACAGAGCAAGTCACCGACTTCCGATATCTTGGTAGCACTACCTCATTTAGTGGCGATTCCAAAAAATAGCTGAAAACACGAATAGCCCTGACAAGCTCGGCATTTCAACGACTTCGACCAGTCTGGAGATCAGCAAAGTACTCGTTCTAGCTAAAACTTCGCCTTTTCAGAAGCGACGTCCTTTCGATCTTGACCTATGTGATGTAATGTTTAAAACTCACAGGTGAGCAGGAAAAACGACTAACTGCATATGAAAACAACTGTATTTGACGTAGCCTCCTTAGTAGGAGAATTGGACTTCAGTCGTAATTCCTATTTGCAGCAGTTCCTTGAAAAACAATAAAAAAGAAAAAGAAAATTGGAGGACATAATTGTGGTGAAGATAAGCCAAAGTGAAAGTTTTGTAACCTTTCTTATCTGAAAATTAGATTTCTATATTGAGTTCTACGCTAAAAAGCACTGTCGCACACTTCTGTACATGCGTTCAAGATACCCTCTGCTTAGGCGGGATAATCATATTCTGACTCCCCCTTTTCACACATATTTACTTAATTGTTGTTTCAGGGACAAAAAAAAATTATCAGTATGCCAATTAATATCATAACTAGTACAATAATCAGTAAATGAAATACACCAAAGCTATTTTATAAAAACGATTATAAAAAGAAAAAAAGGCAACCACTATTGACTAATTATATACGCCAAAAAATTGTTTTTTGCCCTGAATAATGAAAAGAATATCGCTAAAACGACATGTGTGAAGTGATGATAAATCTGGCTCTTGGGCAATTGGACACAGTTCTCCTTCCAATCTCCTTCGTAGTTTCGTCCAAATTTTGGGAGGAGGGGCAAAGTTGGAGCCGATTTTCCCAAGTCAAGTGAAAATAATAGTGAAAAATGAAAAAGGGGCAACACAGTAGCATAAAGACAAAGATATACTAGAGAAACCTGATCTGTTTCTATGGGTGCTTGAATTACATAGGCTATCTGAGCTTTGACATTTTGAAGACGCTAAATGTCAGCTGGAGGAGGGGGGGGCAAACTGGGGCCTGAGGTAAAGTTGTCCCCCCTGCATCATAGCAAATTACACCTCGGCTGCTACTACTACTACTACTACTACTACTATGACATCAGTATTACTAAGGCTAAGGGTATTAAGTCAGCAATTAATATCATTATACACCAAATATTCAGTTTAATTTATTAGCCCTTTTTAAAGTTGTTAAAGACGAATATAGTTTCCCTACAAACAAGTGTTTGGATACTGCCTCCTTTCCTAACTGTACATAAGAACCGAAAGCCTTCTGCGTCATTGGCGCTTAACTGAAAACGGATTATATAACAAATATTTTTTTCCAGTTCTTACAGTATTGAAAATAAAAATACAATTACAGTGAAATAAATTCTTGAACTGATGGATCTTTCAACAATTAATATCATTATGCATCAAATATTCAATTTGATGTTGTTTATACTTTCCAAGACTATTCAATACGAATATTGTTTTCAGTAAAGTGCCAATGACACAGTAGGTCTTAGACTTTTACAGTGAGAGAAGAAGGTCATACCCAAACTCTTATTTGTGGTGATTTTTGTTCGTTTCAAGCTTGATTTGCATATTCAATTTAAGTTTCACTTGTTTTAATATTTATTGATTACTTTACATTAATATCTATTGTATGTTTGTTTGCATTGATTGTTTATTTAATTTCTGTTCGTTTTAAGTTTCATTTCTACTTCAATAGGAAAATATTTTTTTTCGCTTTAAGCTTGATATTCATATTCAATCTAAGCATTACTCGCTTTGGGATCTATTTATTCATTTATATTATTACTTGTTGTATGTTTTTGCTATGATTGTTTATTTAATTTCTGTTCGTTTTGGGTTTCATTTATTCTTTAACGGTAGTTTCGGTCATGTTGCGTTTTAATTTTAAAACATATTTGTATATGCAGAGCCTAATTTTGAAATTGCCATTAATTTTATTTTAAAAACTTATTTTCTAGGAAAGTTTTTTTTTCAAATTAATTTTTGTTCGTTTTTGATTGCAAAAAATTTAATGTTTTTAAAACTTCCTTATTTCAAAATCAAACTTGAAAAAAATAAATCAAATATTCATCACAGTAACAAAACTGATATCAAAGTAACAATATTAAAGTGAAAAAATGGGTTTGTGTGAACCTCGGATTTTTTATTATCAGATGTTTGAACCATAATAAAATCAACCCAAATCAGTTTGGCTTTAGGCTGAATCATAGCACCAGGCATTGTTTAATTTATATACTTGACACCATTTTCAAACATTTTGAGTTGAATAGTTCCTACGTTGAGGCTGTTTTTGCTGATATTAGCAAAGCCTTCGACAATTTGGATCATCAGACAGTTATAGATAATGCAAGGGCTTTAGGGGCAAGAGATTTTGTTTTACGTATGTTAGCTAGTTTTTTGTCAGGCCGTGAGCAATGTGTAGTCCTCCCTAACGGGGATTCATCAGATTTTTCCTTGATTTCCTGTGGAGCACCTCAAGGAATAAGTTAGGTCCTTTAACATTTTTAATAGTTTTTAATAGTGTTTTACCAAGTTTTGACAACTCTTTTAAATTTGCGGATGATTTGACATTACTGAACCTTTGTCAAACATCTAAAACTTTGAATGTTACACTCGATTCACTAATTAACAATTTAAGGAATAATCTTGTCAATGTTAAACTCAACTTAAGCATACCCAAAAGCAGTTTCATGTTATTTTATTTTTTTTTAAATATACCCCCTATCAATAATTACCTTTGCATACCGAGTCTAAATACGGTCCAACTGCTAGGTGTGCAGTTGGACAACGACCTTAAATGGAGCTCCCACATGTCCCACCTATTTAAGTTAGGTAGTTTTCTCCTTAAATCTTTCTCCCTTCTCAAACGGTTCTCCATATCAATTCAAAACCTTAAAATAATTTTTTGTTCTTATATTAGACCCTGTATAGAAAATGGTGGTTTATTTATTATTTATTCTTAAATATCATGCAGTAAGCCTAGTTTTTTTATTATTATATCTTATCGAAAAGGATTCTCTTAAAATCACCTGAGCTTTGAGTACTACTTCAAAAATATCCACAAGACAAAAATAATTAATCGTAATTTTTCTTTCAAAAAAACCAATTGAGCGAACTGGATAAAATCTGCGATTTTTCTTCAATTCCTGTTTTCTCTTTTTAATATTGTATATTTTTACTAGGTGTTTCAGTTTTTTTTTGCGACACTGAACTAGTTTTGAAATTTAAAATTTAAGAACCGTTGGGAATAGCTATGATTAAGACAGATCATTTTTACCGTAGGTCTGAAAATGTTCTCTCTATGCATAACCTTTTCCCCTTTTCCAGAATTTAAAATGTTCAATATTTAGACTTCTTTTACGTATTTTCTTTAGTTATGTTTCTAAGCCGACTGTATAAAAAAGGCTAATTAAAAAAATAGAATAAATAATGGTTAAAAAAGAAACTAAGGTTTATAACAAATTAGGATTATGAATCCCTCCTACGCCAAGATAGTTATTCAAACGAAACATAAAATAAGACAAATGTAAGACACACTATATGATTATCTGAGGAAACATAGCAAAAAGGCAATCAAGCGAAGAAATAAAAACAATACATGTGATTCAATCAGGAACAAAACGGCACAAGCAACAAATAATTTTTACGCCCTCACTCCAAAAAAATAAAAATGCATCTTGATGAATAAATGATCTAAAGCTGAACTGTTCTACCATGAAAAAAACCAAAGAAGAAAATATTTTTAAAAAAAGTCAATAGCCAGTAAGAAGTAAAACAAAAAATATCAAATGAATAAAAGTAATATTAAAACGAATTAAATACTAATAAAAAGAAATTTTAAGAAATAAAAAGGAAAATTACACCTAAGTAAAACATTTTTTCTTTCTTTTTGTTTCTACTGACTATAGACCGTAGTTTCTCAGAGTTTTCCTCTCTAATTTTGATTTTAAATGGCCGAGCCTGGAACTGATGAGCCCCATTTAGTTTTACCCCAAAGAGAAATTGACCTTCTGAAATGAGATAAATTTTTTATTTACATTTAAACCAATTCCCAGCCAGAAATATTTTAAAAATCATCCGTAAGTGGAAATAGCAACTCAAGTATAAAGAAACACACAATATCAAACAGTTCGTTGTAACGAACTGTAAGTAAGGAGCGACCCGGCTTAATGGTAACCGAAACTCTAAAAAACAGAATTTCGGCAATAGATACAACGAAAGAATCAGATTTTAATTTTGATTTCAAATATATAAGTTTCATCAAGTTTAATCTTTCCCATCAAAACTTACGCGCCTGAGACAATTTGGCTGATTTTCGAAAAAAGGGGGAAATACCCCCTAAAAGTTATAGAACCTAAATGAAATTCACACCATCATATTCAGCGTATTAGAGAACCCTACAGTAGAGGTTTCAAGATTCTATCTACAAAAATTTGGAATTTTGTATTTTTTGCCAGAAGAAAGATCACGGGTGCGTGTTTATTTGTTTGTTTGTTTGTTGTTTTTTTTTTTCCCGGGGGTAATCATATTGACCCAGTGCTCATAGAATATCGTAGGAGGGCTCATTTGAACGGAAATCAAAAGTTCTAATGCCCTTTTTAAGTGACCAAAAAAAATAGAGGGCAACTAGGCCCCCTCCCACGCTCATTTTTTCTTAAAGTCACCCTAATAAAATTTTGAGATAGCCATTTTGTTCAGCATACTCGAAAATCTAATAAATATGTCTTTTACGATGACTTAATCCCCGCTAAAGCTTGACTTTAGTGGGGATAATCCCCACTTATCCCCATTTAATCTTACGCTAAAGTTTGACTCTGTCTCACAACTTTATTTTTTTAAACAATAAAAAACTTTAGCGTAAAGAGCGAGGCGTTGAGGAGGGGACAGCCCCTTTCATATACGGCATAATTTCTGTTCGTTTTAAGTTTTAATGTCGCTCCTTACTTTCAGTTTAAAAAACCTATTTTTTTTATTTAATTTAAAACAGAAGGAAGAAACTTACTATCGGCCGTGGAGTAGCTATGGTACTTACAGTAGTCATGCCTGAACTAGTAGACGGAAACGGCGGGTTCATTATGGGTTGGTTCATGATTGGTTGGTACACATTCTTGTAGCATCTTCTGCAGTATACCACCCCCTCGTGGCTTTCAAAATCCTTACTGAAAATTCAAAAATAAGAATATTTAGAAACAATCTGTTTTTTTAGAAACTTCGAGGAATCAATCGACTTTTCCTTAAAATCTAATAAAAAAAATCACGCCCGACTTTTAACGATTGTTTAGCTTTTGCATTGCCAGACCTATACAAGTTCACAGACCCTGCATAGAGGGAAACTGTTAAATAGTCGACGTCAGATAAGTACCCTGGAATTTATATTAATGAAAATTTAACCTTTAAGAACCATGTAAAATATATTAGCAAAATATTAATCGTCACTTCAACAAAATTCATAAAATACATTACTACTGCTATTGCTACTAACAACTCACCGCAGCACCAGGCAGCCAGAGGCCAAACACAGCTACGGACGCTTCTCCTCCATCCAAATATATTCAAAGCCTCCCTCTTTAAACCCCCCACGTGTAGTTCCCATTTCCCTTAAATATTTCTTTATAACATCCTTCCACCCCAACCGAGAACAACCTGCTTTCCGTTTAGCCCTAGACGGTTGTAAATGAAACTCAGTAAACGAAAAAAAAATTCCCAATTAATAAAATTTAATAAAATTGATGTCGACATCAATTTTATCAAACAGTTCGTGGTAACGAACTGTAAGTAAGGAGCAACCCAGCTCAATGGTAACCGAAACTCTAAAAAACGGAATTTTGATACCAATAGATACATCAAAAGAATCAGATTTTAATTCTGATTTCAAAAATATAAGTTTCATCAATTTTAATCTTACCTATCAAAAGTTACGCGCCTGAGAAAATTTGGCTGATTTTCGAAAAAAGGGGAAAAGACCCCCTACAAGTTATAGAACCTTAATGAAATTCACACCATCATATTCAGCGTATCAAAGAACCCTACTGTAGAGGGTTCAAGCTCCTATATAAAAAAATTTTTTTTTTTGCTTTTTTTCCCAGAAGAAATATCACGGGTGCGTTTTTATTTTTTTTTTTTTTTTTTTTTTTTCCCAGGGGTAATCGTATTGACCCAGTGGTCCTAGAATATCGTAGGAGGGCTCATTGGAACGGAAATTAAAAGTTCTAATGCCTTTTTTAAGTGACCAAAAAAATGGAGGGCAACTAGACCCCCTCCCACGCTCATTTTTTTCTCAAAGTCACCCGATTAAAATTTTGAGATATCCATTTTGTTCAGCATAGTCGAAAATCTAATAAATATGTCTTTTACGATGACTTAATCCCCCACAGTTCCCAGGGGAAGGGCTGCAAGTTATGAACTTTGCCCATTGCTTACATATTTTATTGGTTATTGGGAAGTATACAGACATTTTCAGGAAGTATTTTTTTGTGGTGGGGGGGGGGGGCGAGTGGCGGGGATTAATCTGGAGCAGCTGTACAGGGATGTTGTTTCTTTGGGGGAAGGGACCTTTATATGAAGGGGGCGCCGGATTTTCAAACCATATTTAAAAAACTATCAGAAATTAAATTAAAAAAAAAACAAGTTTTTTCAACTGAAAGTAAGAAGCAACATTAGAACTCTGTGTGTCTCACAGAGACACACAGAGATAGACAGAAACACACACACACACAGACACACACACACAAACATACACACACATGCACAAACATATACATACACATATACACACACATATACACACACACACATATATACACACACAAACACACATATACACACACACATATACACACAAACACACATATATACACACACACACACATATACACATACACATACACACATACACACACACACACACACACATGTACACACACACACACACACACACACATACACAAACATAAACATTTACACACACACATATATACACAAACATATACACTCATATACACATACACACACACACAAACATATATACACACACACACACACACATATACATACATGCATAAATACACACACACACATATACACATACACATAAACACACGCACAAAGACGCACAGAGACGCACAGAGACGCACAGAGACATACAGAAACAAACAGAGACATACAAAGACATACAAAGACACACAGAGACACTTACAGACACGCAGAGACAGACAGAGACATAATCAAAATGTTGGCAGAGAGCTAATAAGTGATCTTACTTGAGTCGTTACAGTGAGTAACGTGAGTACTTGAGTACTTGAGTGAGTACTTGAGTGAGTCGCTACATTTGTTACATTTAAAACAAATATTGTGCCACACATTCCTCCACACTCTGATCTGCTCCGCCAAGAAAACTGCTTTTCTGCATTTCTTGCAAAATTCTTGGGCCTAAAAAAGATAAGCCTAAAAAAGATAGATTGCCAAAAATAGTATTTTGTTCATTCACCCTTTCTCACAACTCTATTATTTTTAAACAATAAAAAACTTTAGCGTAAAGAGCGAGGTGTCGAGGAGGGGACAGCCCCTTTCATATACGGAGTAATTTCTGTTTGTTTGAAGTTTTAATGTCGCTTCTTACTTCCGGTTAAAAAGCTTGTTTTTTTTATTTAATTTCTGAACATTTTTGAATTAATGGAGCTTTGATTTTGGCTCAACGTACATGAATAATTAAAACGAAATTTGCATATTAATTTTACTTTTTTGGCTAAATGGCTTTCTCGAAATTTTTTTCTGACGTAACTTACGAATTAACTTACGCAACGAACTTGTATATTCGTATGTTTTATTACGTATATTAGAGTGTTTGCCCTCTAGTCAATACCTTGCTCTTTACGCTAAAGTTCGAGCGTTCAGGGGTTCAGGGGTTCGCTAAAGTTCAGGGGTTTGTTCGAATCACAAACCCCTGTATCACAAAAGCCGGTTAATTAGAATAGATAGCTCTTTTGAAACTACTAAAAAAAACTTTTGCAAAAAGGGCGAGGTATTGACTAGTATATGAACCCCCTCATATACGTAATAATTTCTGTTTGTTATAAGTGTTAATGTTGCTCCTTACTTTCAGTTGAAAAAACTAGTTTTTTTATTTAATTTCTGATCGTTTTTTAAATAATCCTGGGAAATCCAGCACCCCCTTCATAGAAATATCCCTTCACCCAAGAAAACATCCTCCATGGAAGTATCCTCCCCCGTAACCCCCTCCTCCGACACATACACACCCCCATCAGAAAAAATCCCTCTTGAAACGTCTTTATACTTCCCATTAACCAATACTATATGTAAACAATGGGCAAAGTTCATAACTTCCAGCCCTTCCCTCAGGAACTGTGGGGTATTAAGTCAAGCTCAAAGACATATTTATTAGATTTTCGACTATGTTGAACAAAATAGCTGTCTCAAAATTTTGATTGGGTTACGTTGGGAAAAAATGAGCGTGGGAGGGGGCCAAGTTGCCCTCCAATTTTTTCGTCACTTTAAAGGGGTACTTGAACTTTTAATTTCCGTTCAAATAAGCCCTCTTACAATATTCTAGGACAACTGGATGGATGCGATCACCCCTGGAAAAAAAAACAACAAATTAACACGCATCCTTGATCTTTCTTCTGACAAAAAAATTACATTTTTATAGATAGGAGCTTGAAACTTCCGCTGTAGGATTTTCTGATACGCTGAATCCGATGGTGTGATTTTCAATAATGTCCTATGATTTTTTGGGAGTGTTTTCCCCTTTTTTCGAAAATAAGGCAAATTTTCTTATTCGCTTAACTTTTGATGGGTAAAACTAAATTTAATGAAACTTATATATTTGAAATCAGCATTAAACTTTGATTCTTCTTATGTATCAAATAACGATAGATTTTTGTCTTATAGTTCCGGTCACGCTCGCCAAGTAAAAATTGGTTTGATCATTTCTTTAACTGACTGGATACATATATTAACATCAAAATTCCGTATTTTAGAGTTTCGGTTACTATTAGGCCGCATTGCTCCTTACTTACAGTTACTTACAGTTGGTTACTTAGAGCTACTTACAGTTGGTTCATAAAAACGAAATTATCAAACAGTTCGTGGTAACGAACTGCAAGTAAGGAGCGACCCGGCTCAATGGTAACCAAAACTCTAAAAAACGGAATTTTGGTACCAATAGATATAACATCAAAAGAATCAAATTTTAATTCTGATTTCAAATATATAATAAGTTTCATGAAGTTTAATATTACCCATCAAAAGTTAAGTGCCTGAGAAAATTTGAGGTTTCAAGCTCCTATCTACAAAAATGTGGAATTTTGCATTTTTTGTCAGAAGAAAGATCACGGGTGCGTGTTTATTTGTTTGTTTGTTTGTTTGTTTTGTTTCTTTTCCCCAGGGGTAATCGTATTGACCCAGTGGTCCTATAATATTGCAAGAGGGCTCACTCGAACGGAAATTAAAATTTTTAGTGTCCTTTTTAAGTGACCAAAAAAATGGAGGGCAACTAGACCCCCTCCCACGCTCATTGTTTTCCAAAATCACCCAATTAAAATTTTGAGATAGCCATTTTGTTCAGCATAGTCGAAAATGTAATATATATGTCTTTTACGATGACTTAATCCCCCACAGTTCGCAGGGGAAGGGCTGCAAGTTATGAACTTTGCCCATTGCTTACATATTGTATTGGTTATTGAGAAGTATACAGACATTTTCAGGAAGAATTTTTTTTCCGGTGGGAGGGGGCTGGAGGAGGGGGTTACTCGGGAGAATCTTTCCGTGGAGGATGTTTCTTTAGGGTAAGGGACATTTCTATGAAGGGGCGCCGGATTTCCAAGCATTATTTAAAAAACGATCAGAAATTAAATTTAAAAAAACAAGTTTTTTCAACTGAAAGTAAGAAGCAACATTAGAACTTAAAACGAACAAACATAATTACGTATATGAGGGGGCTCGCACCCAAGTCAATAAAAAACACTTTAAGAGAAGGATTTTTTTTTTTCTTTAAAAATATATATCTATTGTAACTAAAAGTACGTTGTGGTTCAGGGGGGTGTTTATAAAATTTTTTTTTAACTTTTAACTTAAAGAGAGTGGTATTGACTAAGGGAAGAACCCCATTATATACGTAATAAATATACGTAATAAACAAAACAATAAAAAAAAACAAGCGATACGGCTCAATAGTAATCGAAACTTTTAAAAACGGAACTTTGATGTCAATAAATGTATCAAAAGAATGGGCTTATAATGCTGATTCTAAATATATGAATTTTATTAAGTTTAGTATTACTCATCAAAGGCTACGAGCCTGAGAAGATTTACCTTATTTTTTAAAGAAGGGGAAACATCCCCTAAAAGTGAAATAATTTTAATGAAAATCACACCGTCAGATTCAGCGTATCAGAAAACCCTATAACATAGGTTTCAAGCTCATATCTGCAAAAATCTGCAACTTTGTATTTTTCGCCAGAAGAAAAATATACGAATATAGAAGTTCGTTACGTAAGTTGATTTGTAAATTACGTCAGAACAAAATTTAGAGACAGCCATTTAGCAAAAGAAAAGTATATTTTTTTATGCAAATTTTGTTTACTTATTCAATGACGGTGAGCCAAAATAAAAGCTGCATTAACTAAAAAACGATGAGAAATTAAATAAAAAAAGTTTTTTAAACTAGAAGTAAGGAGCGACATTAAAACTTAAAACGAACAGAAATTACTCCGTATATGAAAGGGGTTGTCCCCTCCTCAACGCCTCGCGCTTTACGCTAAAGTTAGACTCTTTCTCACAACTCTATTTTTTAAAACAATAAAAAACTTTAGCATAAAGAGCGAGGCGTTGAGGAGGGGACAGCCCCGTTCATATACGGAATAATTTCTGTTCGTTTTAAGTTTTAATGTCGCTCCTTATTTTCAGTTTAAAAAACTTGTTTTTTTTATTTTATAAACTTCAAGAGTAAAATTTTAGAGAGAACCCCTTTTAAGAGTCAAATTTATCGGAGGGCAACTATACTCCCAACGTCATATTTTACCCAAATAGCATCCGATAGAAATTTTTGAGAGAGTCAGTAGTTCAAAGATAGTCCGAAGATCACATAAAAAGATCTTTAGGGTTGACACAACCCACCAGGGTCTGGGGGCAAGGGTTGTGGGTTATGCCCCAGGGGCATTTAATGAATTTATAGCAGTGATGGTCTTGTGAACTTTAGATGGAGGCTCATTTGATTGGAAATGTATAGTTCTAGTTTCATTTTAAGAGTCAAATATGATGGAGGTAAATTAGAGCCCCTCCCCCCTCCCTGACATCCTCTTTTTCCCAAACACATTCAATCAAAATTGAAAGACAGACATTTTGCAACCAATAATCAAAAGAGCGTATAAAAATGTCTTAAGTAATCAAACAGTTCGTGGTAACGAACTGTAAGTAAGGAGCGACCCGGCTCAATGGTAACCGAAACTCTAAAAAACGGAATTTTGATACAAATAGATACATCAAAAGAATCAGATTTTAATTCTGATTTCAAATATATAAGTTTCGTCAACGTTACACGCATGAGAAAATTTGGCTGATTTTCGATAAAAGGGGAGAGACCCCCCGAAAGTTATGGAACCTTAATGAAATTCACACCATCATATTCAACGTATCAGAAAACCCTACTGTAGAGGTTTCAATCTCCTATCTACAAAAATGTGGAATTATCCATTTTTTGCCAAAAAAAAGATCACGGATACGTGTTCATTTGTTTTTTTTCTTTTCCCCAGGGGTGATTGTATCGACCCAGTGGTCCTTGAATATCGTAAGAGGACTCATTCGAATGTAAATTAAAAGTTCTTATGGCCTTTTTAAGTGACCAAAAAATGAAGGGTAACTAGGGCTCTTCCCACTCATTTTTTTTCCCAAAGTGACCCAATCATAATTTTGAGATTGTTATTTTCTTCAACGGGATTGAAAGTATGATAATTTTGTCTTTTATGATGACTTAATCCCTCAAAGCCCCCAGGGGGAGGGCTGAAAGTTTTGAACTTTACCCAATGTTAACATATAGTATTGGTTATCGGGAAGTTTACAGACGTTTCCAGGGGGAATTTTTTCTGGTAGGGGGGGGGGTGGGGCCGGGGGTTATATGGGAGGATCTTTTCATGAAGGAAGTTTTCATGGGGGTAGGGACATTGCTATGAAAGGGGCGCCGGATTTTCCATCATTATTTTTTAAAAAATCAGAAATTAAATATAAAAAAAACAAGTTTTTCAACTGAAAGTAAGGAGCGTTGAAGCTTTCGGGGCTACTACTATTACTACTTTTGCTCTTACATTTAAAAAAAATAAATACATTGTAAGTGTATCTAGGTTGTCAAAGACCATAGATAGAATCTTTTGGGAATGATATTAAGCTTTATTTTTTCAGGTCAACTTGAGGGGGTATAAGATAAAATTGAAAAATACTATTTGTGTCAGGATTAAAAACTGTTGAAAAAATTTCTCCCAGCATAAAAATAGCAAGCCAAACTATGGATTCTAATAGAAATTAAATAAAAAAAAACAATTTTTTTAAACTGAAAGTGAGGAGCGACATTAAAACTTAAAACGAACAGAAATTATTCCGTATATTAAAGGGGTTGTCCCCTACTCAACGCCTCGCTCTTTACGCTAAAGTTTTTCATTGTTTAAAAAAAAAAGATTCTTGAGAAAGTCAAACTTTAGTGTAAAGAGCGAGGCGTTGAGGAGGGGACAGGCCCTTTCATAATACGGAATAATTTCTGTTCGTTTTCAGTTTTAATGTCGCTCCTTACTTTCAGTTTAAAAAAACTTGTTTTTTGTATTTAATTTACCTATAAGTTCATTGATTTCCGAGCATGCTTAAACGCGACGCCCAGTACCAGTATCTAATAACCCACTATTGAAGTAAGCTAAATTTTACTTACTTCGGGTTCCCTTTCAAAAAGTTGCCGAAGCTGATTAAATCAGGTCGTGTCAAATATTCTTCTGAAGACTTCATGCTAAAACAAACATAATAATAAAAAAATATTATACAGAAATAAGTAAGATGCGCGAAAAAGTTGTCAGATAAAGCAAAAGAGCTAGCTGTACACTTTCTGGCAGGCTATAATGCATTTCATAAATATAGCAAAAAGGAGAAAACAACAAGATGCATGAAAACATGCAAAAGAATTTCCATTGACATAACCCATTTCGTTGTTATTGTTTGGTAAAAAAAAAAGAAAAATGCCATCCGATAAAAATTTGAGGTGACTATTTTGTTAAAAACAGTTCAATAAACAGATATTAAAACTCCAGGGTCGACAAAACCCACCAGGGCCCAGGGACAGGCGTTGTAAGTTATACTCTGGGGATATATATGGTTCTTACAGAAGGGATACTCATATAAACTTCAGAGAGGGCTCATTTGATTGAAAAGAGAAATTTCTAGTTCAGTTTCAAAGAGTCAAAAGAGATCGAAGCTTAAGTAGTCCCCACAAGCCCTTTTTCCCCAAACCCAACCGATGAAAATTTTGAAATAGCAGTTTTGTTGAAAATAGTTCAAATATCAGATAATAAAAACTCCTAGGTTGACACAAACCCATTTTTTCACTTTGAAATTTTTACTTTGATACCATTTTTGATAATTTGATGAATATTTGATTTTTTTTTTTTTTAATTCAAACTCAAAACGACCAGAAATTACTATTAAAGAATAAATGAAACCCAAAACGAACAGAAATTAAATAATGTAAATTAATAAATTAATATAGTAATAAAGTAAATAATAAAAGTAAAATGATAAGTAAGTAATAATAAAGTGAAAAAAATTAATGTAAATTAATAAATAAATCTTAAAACGAGTGAAATTTAAATTGAAAATGCAAAATCAAGCTTGAAACGAACAAAAATCACTACAAATAAGAGTTTGGGTATGACATGATCCGATAAGCTTGCGTTAGGAGCAAGTTTAATTAACGCAAACTTGCGTTAATTAAGTAAATAACACTACTTTAGTCCACGTTAGGGGGTGCACGCCCCCTCCTCCTGGATCCACCACTGCCGGGCTTAATAGATATCTGGCATAAATAGTTCTGTATTAAAATGTCAATTTTTTTCAGATGCATAGACATTTGACAGAATCTGCTCAAATACTGACGTATATAAGGCCTGACTGTTCAAGGACCATCGCCTATTTGAACCATACGTCACTATTATATTTTGTAATTTTTACAAGTGAATTTTCAGTATCACATGAACAAGGCTGATTCTGCATCAATAGAATCAAATTCACATATACAGGCTACTGAGTCTGTATATGCATGATACAGCATTCGGTGCGGTTCCAGACTTCAACCGTCATTGACGTTTCAACTAACGTCATTTCAACTAACATTACCTCCATTCTGTACTTATAGCAATAGAATTTGTCAATATTTTTTGTTATTCATTTCCTTGCAAGAAAAATGATAACAAATTATTAATAACCGTTAATTATAATTAAATTCTGGAATATATTCCTCATTGTCTACATTTTCGGATTATATTACGCTCCTTCTTCTTGAAGAGAACGTTTTGGGATGTTAATTTTAAGAATTTTGTCTGACATTCAAAATAATTTTAGGCAACAGCTAATTCCACTCCTTTAGGAAACCCTTCAGGTATGGTTTCTTACGGACAAATAGAAAGCAAATCAACGAATGAAAAATGGCTTATCGATCGAAACAATTTTTATCTTTAATTATTTGATTTGCTTTCCACTTTATCAATGAAGACAACTTGTTAAAAAGAAAAACAGAATGGGGTAGTGATGTATACTCCCCACTGAACCGTCATTTCTCATCAAAGTGAAAAACACTCAAAATCACTAAAACAATATTAGCGTCAATTCTTATTTACACATTTGCGTTCCTATTAAGGAATGATTTGAAAAATAATTCCTGATTTCTCAAATCGATTGAGAAATAATTTTCATTCAAAATTCAACGGCCCCTGTGTTTGAGCTTTCTTTCTTAAAGGATTGTGACAAAAGTCAAACTTTTGCGTAAAGAGCAAGGGTTGACGAAGGGTTAAAAAGGGAAATAAAAACTTCGATTTGTATTTGAATGAGCCCTCCGACCTCCTAGGACCAATGGCTCGGTAAGATCACCCCTGGGAAAAACAAAGAAACCCACACCCGTGATCTTTCTTCTGGCCAAAATTACAGAATTTCACATTTTTCTAGATAGGCGTTCTAGTTCTCAGAGACGTTGAATCTAATGAGGTCATTTTTATTAACAGCACTCAGGTTTTTGGGGGTGTTTCCCCATTTTTCGAAAATCAGCCAGACTTTCTCAGGCTCGTAACGTTTGATGGGCTATGTAAAACATAATGAATTTTGTATATATATATATATATATATATATATATATATATATATATATATATATATATATATAAAATATATATATATATATATATATATATATATATATATATATATATATATATATATATATATATATATATATATATATATATATATATATATATATATATATATATATATATATATATATATATATATATATATATATATATATATATATATATATATATATATATATATACACACCTCAAGCGCGTGGAAAGGGAAGTTTCCTATTGTGTCACAGCAATAGCTTCAGTTGTTTCCACAGCATAAATATTAAAGAAGGTGTAGTCATGAAGAAAGGTATGTGACTGATATCTCCTAAAAATCTTAAGCGGAGAGTATAGGAATTTTCGCTACTGTTTATATATTTATATTATGGTAAACGCATCTTATTTACAGATTCCATAAGGTCAGGGTCGTATATAGGATTATTTTTCGGGGAGGGGGGTACAAAAAAAACTAAAAACACGTAAAAAATTTGCTTATATCAATTTTTGATACGTTTTTACGAGTCAGACTTTTTTTTTTGGGGGGGGGGGTATATAAGCCCCCCCCTCCCCGAAAAGTTGAACACTCAAATAGTCTTTACCGCATTTTTTAGAACTCAGCCCATTAAGATGACGAATATAAAAAAGCCAATGGAAAACAACCGTTTATAACTCCTGATTTGATACAAAACAGGCTACTACCCTCATTTCCAACCTTAACCACAGCAATTTCGTTCGCGTGCACAGCCTAATCACTTCGATGTATTTGTCAGGCACCCTATACACGATACAGGACCTTCGCTGAAACTTTCAGCTGAATCAAATGATTATTCATAATTTATAAAACTAAAAGATAAAGGAATGCTGACTTGTGTGCCTCTTAATTAAGTTTGGAAAAGTCCAAGTTTGATCAACACGTCCCCTCCCAAACATTAAAAACACTATTCTTTCCTTAATATTTGATCTGGAAAGAATCTAGAAGTCAATAAAAACATCATCAAATATAGTAGATTGTTTGCTACATGAAAATATAGTGCTTCTACAATCGCCAAAATAATTTTGATTGTTTATCGTATTAATTTGAAGAAAATTTCCAAAAACGAATTTTTCAAAAAAAAACTAAAAAGCCATAGTTAAGTTAAGACCATTAAAGACAATTCAAGCAATAATTGAAACTCAAAACGACCAAAAATTACGTATTCAAGAATAAAATGAAACCTACAACAAACCAAAATTAAATAAACAATCATAGCAAACATAAGATATATGGGTAATAATATAAATAAAAAAATAAATTTTAAAATGAGTAAAAAGTTTATTACGTCATTAAATAAAAAAAAAGTTTTTTAAGTGAAAGTAAGGAGTGACATTAAAACTTAAAACGAACAGAAATTATTCCGTACATGAAAGGGGCCTTCCCCCTCCTAAACGGCTCGCTCTTTACGCTAAAGGTTGAATTTTTCTCACAACCTTAAAAAGAAATTTTTAAAACAATGAAAACATTAGCGTAACGAGTGAGGCGTTGAGGATGGGACAGCCCCTTTCATATAAGAAATAATTTCTGATCCTTTTAAGTTTTAAAGTCGCTATTTACTTTCAATTGGAAACATTTATTACAGAAAATTTTTCCGTTAACGCAGGTTCAAATTTAGCTAACCGTACGTAAACATTTAAAACAAAATTTGCATATTAGTTTTGGCAGATTTATTCCACTTATAAAGGACTGACCCTTCCTCAATACCTTGCTCTTTACTTTAAAGCTGCTAGCACTTAAAAAAAAAACGGTCAAACCTCAAACATATATTGAAAAATTTATGTTCGTTTTTCAAATAATGCCGATAAATTTGGTACACCATCGGTAAGATATACCCCCCCCCCTCCCGTAAAGCTACTCTATGAACCTGTCATCCAACGTACCGTGCACCCACCCCCCCGGGCAAAGTCCCTCCAGAAACGCGTCTGTGATCTGTCTTCTGGCAAAAAATGGCAAAATACCGCATTTTTAAAGCTAGGACCAGCAAACTTCTACAGTTGAGTTCTAAAGTAGTTTTGATATCAAAACTCCATTTCTAAGAGTTTTTATTACTATTGAGCCGAGTTGCCCTATAGAGCTTAATTCGATGGTGTGGTTTTCATTAAAATTCCTTCAATTTTAAGGGTTGCTTTCCCCTACTTCAAAAATCAGGCAAATTTTCTCAGGCTAATTTGATGGGTAACACTAAACTTGATCAATCTTATATCTTTGGAATCAACAAAATAAGCAGGCTCTTTTGATGTACCTACTGATATCAAAACGCCATTTTCTAGAGTTTTGGTTACTTTTGCACCGAGTTACTTCTTACTTACAGTTACTTAAAACGTAATGTTTGATTTGTATTTTTAAGTGTCTAACTATGTGTCCAGAATAGTATGCTTTTGTTTTAGAAGTCGACGGCAAATGAAAACTAAATTACTATAATAATCAATAAGACTAGGCACATTTAAAACGAATATTTGATATATAATAACATTACCAAAGGCATTTTTTAATATTGTAAATATAAAAGAACACATATTAAATATAATTCATCTTTAATAAGATGCAAATGACATAATTAGAGATTTATGGTTATGGGAGGGGGCAGTAGCCAGACTCCCGTTTGTAACGATTTTTGCTTGTTTTAAGTTTGACTTGAATGTTGAATTAATTTTTTTCTATTAAATATTGAAGATGCACCCTTCTGACAAAAGATACTCATACAGTATCATCTGATTGAGGTCAACATTAAAATCTTCTGATTTAGTTCAACATCCAATTAATATTCAATTATATATAGAAATTAATAACCTTTGATATTCTTGAGATATTGCAGATAAAATTTTTGGCAACCTGGATGCACTGTATCATTTTGATACAAAAGATATTGTTAAATTTTTTTTTAGCTCAATAGTTTTAGTTGTAATAGTAAAAGTTGCAAGTTTCAACAGTCCGAGTCCCAATTACAGCGACAGTTACAGTCTAATTACATTCACAGCTGAAAGTCGCCTCAATTGTAGTCTTTTGTTGCCAGACTCACAAAAAGTGTCAGTTGTAAGTATTCGTAGGCTAAAGTACACACAGTCACAAGTAGTAATAGTAAGAAGTAATCACGGCCACTACTAATGAAAATTATAAATTGTCTCAGTATTAGCAAAGTAGCAACCATTAAATGGATTTAGTCACAGTCAAAACTAAGCTTGTTAGCTAGTATTTATAGTCAAATCTAGTTAGAATTACAAATATTCGAAAGTACGAGTAGTCACACTAGCAGATACAAATTAACTCAGCCAGTCATAAGTAGTTGCATTAGCAATTAGTCCGAAGTTGTTATAGTTGCAGTTGAAGATCGTCGTTGTCACAAGTAGACGCAGTTGCAGTCACATAAGTAGCAATAGTGGTCCTGAAAACAATAAGCTATTACCCTTAGCGGCTCCCTTGATAATGCAGGTAAACCCATTTGATAACGTTGATGCACATAGTGGACACGGTAATGGTGTAAAATAGAGGCAGTCGAAGTTCTAAGAATTCCAACATGAAAGTAGTTTCAATTAGTAATAATCACAACCATAAGTATTCGCCATCAAAACTACATAAATAGCAGTAACAGTGGTCCTGAAAGTACAAAGTGAGCTCCTATAGCCAATCCTAAGATATTACATATATACCCTTTTGGTAACTTTGACATGATTGTGTCTTCTGATATGTGTCTAATGATTTAGGAGACATTGCAGAGGATCTAATCGCTATGCCTCTTAGATTCCAAGGAGGCATAGCAACTAGATCTTTTGACTAGTTTAAATAAAATGAAAACTAAAAATTTGATAATTGTAGAGAAGAAGAATCACCTAAACAGGACAAGTAGAGAGAGGCTGGTTGACCTCCGATCTTTTAGCATCCCCTGAACATTCCTTGAAAGTTTCAACGTATAGTACCCTCAGTCCTGTGTTGCCACGGTAACAGGTTTGCTGTGAAACTTCACAGGTTTTTTTTTGACAGCCACCGATTCACAGGTGTTTGCCACCGAATGGTAGACAGTCACAGGTTTTTCTGCTAAATATTCCTAATATGACCGATTGTTCTGCTAAAAGTTCAATTTTGTTGAGCTCACATTTTGGATTTTTTTTAGTAATTTTGAAACGACATCTATTAATCATAAAGGTGAAGCTTCATTTCATTTTTTAGGCTGTTTTTGCGTAATTCGGAAGATTTTTTTTCTCGACAAAGAAAACGTTATATTAAGTCTGAATAGTCACAGTTCCTAAATCATTATAATTCGAATATTTTTTCACGCCAGTTTTTTATCTAAAGCATGTTATTCCACTTTTGGTAACAATGGGCCGAGGTTCCCTCTTTACTAGGTTCCAGCTACATTGTAACAAACGCATATGTCTGTTTAGAAAAAGAAAAATCAAAAGAAAGGGATTGATTGAACTCATGACCATTACAATCAGCATCAAACTGAGCATACTTTGAAAATATAGCAGGCTTGAGAATTTGACTTCACTGGCTATGCCAGAGGTAATTTAGTAAGAAGATAATATTACACTCTCATATAGTCCAGTGGTACACAAAATTACAGCAATTTCTGGCTTGGACATTCATCACTTACTACGAATTGTTCCAACTTTCCATACTTTATCTATAAAGTATGGATAAAGACAACAGCCATCTGTTATTGAAATCTTCGTCACTTACTACAATTTGGTTGTACTTCCCATAGATAGGTAGATAGATAATTTATTCAGCCGCTAGGCCATACACAAACATTACAATTATTATATAAGACAAAAGCCAGCATACACCTAAATAACTGGTATAACTACTAACAACAAAAAAAAACCTTACACCCATATTTATATCTTTTTAAACCCTCTTTTAAAAATCCAGTCACTGCTATAATCGTCTTCCGTGATGAAGACTTAAGGATCCCAGGAAAAAAACTTCCCCATCACCTAAATACTTCAATCTCAACACTGAAAGTCCCGGGCAAACCGTCAAAAAATGGAGCAAATTTTCTTCCCCCGTACCACATAAAGAGCAAGTATAACATGATCTCGGGCCCTGAGCATTTCTTTCAAGTACTTTTAATCTACTTTTTAAAGGCAAACCATTCGCTCGGACCTGGAATCACAGACGCAAGTTTTCCAGTGGCAAATTCAGCTTAAATAATAATAATCTAATACAAAAGACTCTTGTATCTTAGAATACTGCAGCAAGGTTTCAGATTTTCGAATCTGTTCATGCCAGAGTTGAATCTCTTGATCCTCCTTAACATGTTTTAGCTTCCGATAAATTTCCTCTGGATCGCCTGTTGAACCAAGATCTTCATTCCAAGCGTGTGAAAGTCCGGCTTTATCAAGGATGGCTTTAACATGGAACGGCCACGATATTTTTAACGGTCACAGGTTTTTTGACGAATTTCACAGGTTTTTGGGCACTTTTTTCACAGGTTTTGAAAATTCTAGTGGCAACACAGCCTCAGTCATTCCTTAGACGTAACTGATGTTGCCTTTTCACAACCAAAAAGCACTGTTTGTTTTGATAGTGTTCAACATCCCTGTCAACATTTCCTTAAAGTTTCACCTCAATAGTCTAAGTTTTTTTTTATTCAGGATATAATATGCCTTCTTTTCTTAATGCCTTGTATGCGAAAAATGGGTAACTTGCATCACAAACAGCCCTTGTCCTGCTGGCTTTGGGGGTTTTCCTCAACCCATGAGTTATAATTATCTAACTTTTGCATTGTTTTGAGCAAGACAGATATCTAAAAAATTTTATCGGATACAATTTGGGAAAAGGGCGTGTTCAGGGGATGGGAGTGATCTTAGAGTCCATGAGACCCCCTGTTGAAGGAAGGTTTAATGTGTTC
>NW_028300699.1:0-86339 GCF_049724085.1 Artemia sp. Qi Xiang Cuo
CAGCAATGTCAGTTGAGACTTCTTTCAATATGACTAATTTTCTTTCTTCTCAACACAACGCCATTAGCTGCAAATACTTTCAATACAACAATAATTAATGCAACTCAGCTTCAATCTAAAAAAGAACAGACAATCTTCCTTTATAGCAGGATTTTTTTTTTTTTTTTTTTTTTAACACGGACATATATCATTGCTAAAACCATCAATCAAACCTATTATGCATACAAGATCAATCCCTTTTTCAACACTGACAATACAGCAATTACATTACTATCAGCAAATCTTTCTCTCTACCACTTTCCTGTATAAACTTAATAAACAGGTCTGTCATCCTATACTTCAAAAAATCATCATCAATCAAAATTCCTAATGCAGGTGCTACTGAAAATTCTCCTAGGTGTTCCTCCTTGCCCAGATTCATCATTTCTTTTCTCAAATTTTCATACTCCTTACATTCAACAACATAATGAAAAATACTTTCTATCTCACTACAATTATCACACAGAGGACTATCAGTTTTGCCTATGATAAACAACCTATGCTTAATACCTACATGGATCGACCGAAAACGGAACATTAAGCAACCATATTTTCTTTTTAATCTACTACAATTTTTCATATCAAAGCCAGGCTTCTTTTTCTGGGTAAGAGCTATATTACTACTATTATCCCTCATTTCCTCAAAATGTTTTTGGTAAATCTTTCTAACCATCTCTCTAATCTGTTTATATGTTTCTGTAGGGGGTGAATGGGTCATATTTTGTGCTGTCAGTTTGGCATATTTGTCTGCTTTTTCATTACCTGCCACCCCCACATGGGCTGGACACCACAAAAATTGTATCACTATTCCTTTCCCAACAATCTTCAGAATTGAACTATAGCACTTATGGACCTCATCATTTTGTTTACTTGGAAAATTCTTTAGGGACTGGAGGGCAGATTTTGAGTCACTGCATATGAGGAACTTAGATTGGTTTTCATCACTTTCACTAGTTTTCCTCAATACCCATTCTAGTGCACTTTCAATTGCTTTTATTTCTGCATCAAAAACAGTTGATTCTTTACTTTGGGACTTTGTTATCACTGTATTAAATTCTGGAACCACTGCTGAACAACCCACTCCTAAACCATTTATTTTTGAACCATCTGTATATATTTTAACATATTCTTGATACTTGCTATTCAAAACTGAGAGGAATTCATATCTCATTATTAGGGGGTCATTTTCCATTTTTTCCCTGTGATCAATCTGACACTCAATCTGAACCCAATCCCGTGGGAGAATTTTTGGTGGTTTTTTATAATATAGTATTTGGGTAATAGGCACCTCTATACCTTCCTCAGTTATCAATTGTTCAAATTTTTCAAAAGGAATCAGACGTTTCCTTTTCCTGATTTCTGGTGTGGGTCCCACCAGGTTTAATTATCACTTTCTTAACTGGGTGATTAAAATCTGCTTTCCATAGATGGTTCATGTACACTATAAGCATTTTTTCCCGTCTTGTGTTGAGCTCTCCACTCCAGACTCACCCAGGAGAAAAGGAATTGGGGTGCTCTGGTGAGCTCCAAATGCCAATCTTAAGGCTGTATTCTGTATTGTATCAAGTTTTCTGAGAGTAGATTCTTGGGCAATGCTGTATATCAAACTCCCATAATCAATTTTAGGTCTTATGTATTTGATATAAAATTGTCCTGCTGTAACTATGTTGACATCATGCTTCCCACATGAAAGCATCTTCATCGAATTCAGTTGCTTTGCACAGGATTCTTTTAGATATTTGACATGTTGACTAAATTGAAGTTTAATATCAATGTGTATTCCACTTTATGACAATTGGTTACAAACAGTTCCTCTCCAAATAGAGTAAGTAGCGGAGGTTTAATATTCCTCTTAGATGTGAACAACATAACTTTAGCTTTAAATGGTTCAAAATCAAGATCTATTCCTAGGGACCATGACTCTATTTGGTCTAATATTTCTAGGACAACTTTTTCTGCTTCTTCCACTGTGTTTTGGATTGTCCAAGTATTATTGTCATCTGCAAAAATTCCTCCTTTGCAGTTAGTGTCTTCTAGAGGGATATCTAATTCTCCAACATTATAATAGTCTGGTCCAAGAACACTTCCTTGTGGAACACCTCTTTCCACCTCAATTTCCTTTGATCTTTCTTGTCCTACAGTCACAGCAATTTTTCTATCTGACAGGTACCTCAGTGTGTATTTCATCAAATTTCCATTAATTTTTGCATTAGATAAACCTTGTAGTATCTGTCTGTGAACCAAATTATCAAAAGCTCCTTTAACATCCAAGAACACTGCAATCATTACTTTGCCATTATCAAGTGCATCAATGATGTCTCTCTGCATCCTGATCAGGTTATCTACTGTATTTCTCTCTCTGCGAAAACCTGTCGGAATATCCTGCAGCAGGTTAGCTTCATCTATTGCAAATTGCAGTCTTTCCTTTTCTAGCTTTTCATACATATTACCTTCAACTGGGAGCAGAGTTATAAAATGATGATTTTCTACTTTGTATGGTTTATTTGGTTTTGGGATCATGATAGATGTGCCATTCTTCCAAATTGTAGGGAAATTGCCCTCCTTCCACAATTTGTTGATGAGCTGTAGCAGCGTCAGTCAACCTTTTAAAGAAAACAGGGTATATGTTGTCACTGCCAGATGAAGTCTCTGGTAATGTCTTTAGAACAAGTTCAAATTCTGATTTTGAGAAGGGTTTGTTGTAATTTGATACTGATTGTTGCATAGAAAGTTTTCTTGCTTTAGTGAAAGTTGTTGAATGTGGGCTGGTTCCTTCAAATTGATCTTTCATACCTATTGTCTGGTGGAGATGACTTGCTCCTGCCTCAGCTTTTGTTTTGTTATAAGCAATCACTTGTCCTTGGTAGGTTGTTGGCTCCTCTGGGTGGTGGTACAATTCTCTCCTATTCATCTATCTTATGAAGGTATACACTGTTCCAAATGGATCCCTGAAGTTGAGATTTGAAACAAAATGCTTCCAAGATTCTGCTTTAGCTTGATTTATTGTTTTACTAAATTCTGCCTGGGCCAATATCTTTTTTCTGTAATTTTCAATTGTCAGAATCTTTTTGTAATTGTTTGAAGCTTGGTATAGTTTCTTCTTATTTAAGCTACACTGTTCATCCCACCATATTGGTTCATTCCTAGTCTTGTTGCCCAATGTCTTGATGGGGATAGTCTTCTTATCCACTTCCATCAGTAGATCTTGTAATCTTTCAATTTTCTTCTCTGTAGTTATAACTGTTGTCAGTTCTTCTTCAAGACTTATCCTTGTAAGTTCTTCCTGGAAGTAGTCCAAGTTAACTTTCTTCAATTTGAAGGTAGGTTGTGTTGGTGGGGTTTGACTTCTTAGTGTAGATTTTTTATACTCAATTATCACTGGCTCATGATCACTGGTTAAGGTTGGTTCAGGAGTTAAACTTATATTTAGTTGATTTATTATTGCTACTGCAGAGAATGTCAGATCAATGGTAGAGTATACTCCTGCAATTGGGTTTCTTCTAGTTTGAAGTCCAAGTGGGGTGACTAGGCCAATGTCATCATTCTTATCCAGAGCACTTAGGATACCTATACCACTACGATTATGAGATCCACATAAAAACCAGGCGTCTGAATGGGCATTAAAGTCACCAGTAATAATAAAAGGCTCTTTGGCTTTAATCAGTTTTTTCACTTTATTGAAAATTTCCTCTGTTTGTGACTCATTTCCATTGGGCTTGTGTATACTAACAATAACTATTGTATCCCTCTTACCCAGGAATACTGAGCAAGCTACCATCTCAATTTTAGAACTTGTGATGTCTTCAATGACTAGTTTTTGAAACATCAATGCCTTTTTAATGCATATTAATAGTCCTCCTCTTGACTGTTCAGCTCTATCTTTTCTTATTACTTCATAATTTCTAAGTCTCCATGAATTCTGGGGTTGTAGCCATGTTTCTTGAAAGCATCCAACATCAATTTTTTCTTTTTC
This sequence comes from Artemia sp. Qi Xiang Cuo, assembly GCF_049724085.1. Taxonomy (NCBI): domain Eukaryota; kingdom Metazoa; phylum Arthropoda; class Branchiopoda; order Anostraca; family Artemiidae; genus Artemia; species Artemia sp. Qi Xiang Cuo. The sequence goes on from NW_028300699.1 coordinate 4,013, forward strand.
TAAAAGGCCCTCTAATGAGTCCTTTTTGCCTTTCAGCATAGACTAGATGTTAAAAGGTAGCAACTTTATTCTAGTTAAATTGATAGATACTAAATATCTTAAGCAGTAGTTTAAAATTTTAAACTAGAGCACAAGTTATTACACAGCTTATCTATCATATCTTTCATTCATAATAACTGGAGGTCTCTCACCTTTGGCATTTAGAATGCAAATAACACTAGCGGTTGAAGGGTATTTTATGGTTCAAGGGGGGGGGGGGGTTGCTCTGTCACAGCCTTCTTATTCAGTGTATCTACATAACTCCGGTATGCATTAGCTGCTCTTTTCATTGGTATGTTTTGGGGAACTGCCATTTTTATGATTTCACGGTTTTGTTGGCGGGCTGGGCAGCTACCAGATGTTGTTGAATGGTTTTTCTCACAGTTAGCACAGACATACTTTTAGTATTTTCCTGACTCTTTGGTTTCTAGTTTTGAGGGACATTCATTTGAAGTGTGTTTGTTTGCAGATCTGAAGCATAAAGTATGAGGTAACCTAAACTTTTCTTGACTGTGACCATACTTTTTGCATTTAGTGCACTGAATAATTGGTTGGGTGTATCTCTCAATCATTCTTTTTCTTCCATATAGACAAATGCACTTGAGAAGAGAGTTACTCTCGAATGCTACACAAATATTCAGGCTATCTTCTAATTTTTTGGTCTCTCGGTTGTATCTTTTCAACCACTTTAATTCCTTAATCTCAATATCAGTTTCTACCCTGAGGTCTGTCAGCAGTTCTTCCTTTGAATAATCTAGTGCTATTTGCTTGATTACACCATAGCTGACTAGTCTTTTCTCTTCAGGTGCTACATCAACAACATCTAGCTTCTGAATTTTCATTAAAGTCTCCAATGCAGTTTGTGATTGAACATATACTGATAGTCTATTTCTATCATAGTTTGAGTAAAAGTCAAATTTTTCTGTTTGGATAATTTTCTTAAGTTCTAGAGTGATTGCTCTGTCTGATGGAAGTTTTACCTGTGAGGTGAAAACCACTGTTAGATTAGTCCCTGATTCACTGCTTATAAACTCACTAGCTGCCTCTGTTCTGTTATTTCTAGCTCTGAATTTTTCTGGAAATCTTTCAACTTTAGTAGGTTTTACAGTCTTAGAAGTTTCTTGCTCAAGAGGGGAGCCACTTCTCTTACCACTCCTTTCCAGTAAACCGCTGATCCCATCGGCATCCATATGGCTTACAACATTTGTGAGGTCCTCCTCTTCTTCCTGGGGAGGGGAGGATAATCAACTGACAACCCTGAATATCTATTCTAGACACTTACTGAGGGTACAAAATTGTAAATTTTGGGTTTGGGGTGCATGGTGTAAATGACCTTGATGACTTGAATATGGCAGAGGTGCATAGTAAACTGTAGGGGGCCCTTGAGTATCTTGATATGTTGAGTGAGGAAATTGTATAGGTGTTTGATGGGGCTGTCCAGAGTATACTGGAAATGGCTGGGTATGTGATGGTGAGAATGATGTTTGTGGAGGAGACAGTCCTACTAGTGCCGATGTTGATCCTGTTTGTGTATGGTTTGTCTGTAGTGGATGGCTAGTTCCCACTGTGACACTTCCCCCAGGGGGAATCCCCATTAGAGGGTGGGAATTCATTAATTAATCCTAATCCAACTATTGTAAATGCTTTTACCCGAAATCAAAACTTCAGAATACGAAATAGTCTAGAAAATAAGCCTGGGCAACAATTTTTTAATTTTACCGCGTTGTCCGTTTTCCTCGATTCCCGTTTATTTCTGAATCCATCTATTATCAAAGTTGAATTGTATGCTTACTGCACGTGGACAACGGTCGTCCCTTAAAGAATTGGAACAAACTTCGAAATTAATAGCACATGCTTCAAGCTTGGCATGGCATACAGCAGAAGGACTAATAGGTTGGTATAACTCCGAATTAAAGTGGTCGACTACTTACTTTTGACGATCTTCATGTAAGGAGAGAAAAGAGCAAGGTATTGACAAGGGGGCAAACCCCCTCATATACACAATAAAAATATACAAATATAGAAGTTCTTTATGTAAGTTAATTCGCGAGTTACGTATATTTGGTTACTAATAAAAACGTTTGTAAATAGAATTAAAAGTTCTAGGGCCGTTTTGAAGTAACCCCAAAAATTGAAGGGTAACTAGACCCCCTCCCCACCCCTTTTTTCTCAAAATAGCCAAAAAAAAAGTAAAATTAATATGCAAATTTCGTTCTAATTATTCATTTATGGTGTGCCAAAATCAAAACCTGTATAAATTCAAAAATATTCAGAAATAAAATAAGTATATGAAAGGGGCTGTCCCCTCCTCAACACCTCGCTCTTTACGCTAAAGTTTGACTCTTTCTCACAACTCTATTTTTTAAAACTATAAAAAATCCTACCATAAAGAGCAAAGTGTTGAAGAGTGACAGCCCCTTTCATTTACGGAATAATTTCTGTTCGTTTTAAGTTTTAATATTGCTCCTTACTTTCAGTAATAAAAACTCGTTTTTATTTATTTAATATAATAATTGCGGCCCTAGACCAAGGTTCTCTGGGTTGTTTCTGTATGTCTACTGATGGACCTGTTTGTAGTTTTGGTAAGGCTTTTGATGATTGATCCTAATATAGCTTTTGAGACAGTTTTTGTTTTACTCTCTGTTGTATAAAGCCTTTTTTTGGCATTAATTTTCTTTTTGGGTGAAATTTTAGTGATTGACAAGATTGATTGGTGTTGTTTACTCATTAGGAGCTGGGTTGGGAAAGCTAGATTATCACCTGGGGTATTTTGATATTCCAGAAGGTCTAAGGAATGATTATTTCTGTAAGGTTTTCTTTTCCCATAATATTTTTATATGTTTGAACGGTTCATTTAGTAAGTCCATTTGATTTTGGGTAATATTGGCTTGGAGTTATCTGACAGATTTCCCAGTGGTTTGTGGAGTTGTTGAACTTTAGCTCAAAATTGGGGGATATTATCATTCACTAGTTACTTGGGTTTACCAATATACCAATTTATTGACCAAGGCATGAATAATACAATAATAATATAATAAGCATCAAGCAAGTATCAAGCAACATAATAATACAGCATCAACTATCATACCAAGCTACCATAATATTACAGTAACCTGAAAGTGGTAAAATGTGAGGATATTTCAGATAACTTTAGTGACCAACATCCAGAAATAAGAAAAATATTTTGTTCCCCTGAGCCTTGATATCACATAATCAAATGTTGGGATTGGGTAATGGAGTGTCCTGATTTACTTTGTTGACAACCACAGTCAAGATACAAAGCCAAATACTTGCATCTTTTTTCCCAATCCAGACCAATGCATTTACCCAATTGGTTAGAATGTTAACTTTCTCTATTTTATTTTGACTTTCAAGTCTCTCAAGCTTTTCTTTTAATTTTGTCTGCAGGGCAATGGGGATCTTTTGCTGGGTATACTGAGGGTCTAGACTTACAGTATAGGAAAAGTTTTAGAGGGAATGACACAAATCCTGAGAAAAAGGTTCCAGGTTGAGTGCTGAATGGCCCAAATCCAGGTGTACATAAATTTTTGTTTGAAACAGACATAGTTTGCAGGGGCAGAATAAAAATCCATTGAGAGACTTAATCTACAGGGACAAACAGGGATAGGAAACACCCATTCTGTCCCCAACACCCCTTCCTGCCCCAAATCCTGTGGTTTTAAGTATAGTTTCTTATAATATTTTATAAAACATTGTAGTTTTTTGTCTTTTCTTCCAAATTTCTCTGCTTTCTCAGAACCAATTTTTACCGTTTGAATTTTTTTTTACCGTATTCACTCCAGATTTTGTTTTCAAACCAAATGAGCTCCCTCTCAAGTTTATAAAAAAAACTTATTCTATATGAGGTCCCTGGGGGAGGGAAACTTGTCGCTGCTGGTACTTGTTAAATATCCCTACCCCACCCAAGAAGTGAAGTCAGGTTAATTCTAATAAAATATACCAAAATTTGATGGAAAAAATATAATGCTTTAGAAACAAAATATGGAAGCTACAACAAACCATTATGGAAAGCAGGACGCATTATGTTAAAGACGGTTCTAGGCGTCTACCCCCCGAAAATATCCCCCCCCCCCCGATGAAAATATTACCCACTGAAAATTTCTCCAAACAGCCCCCTTTTCTGCAGAAAACTCCCCTGCGAAAAATGACTGTATTTTTCTGCATTTGCACTTGCAACCTGCATTGTAAATGCTCGGACCCAGACATCCTTCAGGGTCTTCTCATTACTTTTCTCTGTGAATATTCGGAGCAAAGCCTTCTCTCCAGCTTTGGCAATCTCCTGGTGGTTGGATCCTGGTGTCATAAAGATCTTGCAAACATCCTTAAACCACAGTGAAACCACTGGTGATTTCTCTACGTTGTAAAGTCTGGATGTCGTTTGTATCTCAGCCAGACATTGCGTGGCAAACAAGTAGATTTTCTGCTGCTTTGGTTCCTAATTTTAATCATTTTTATGTGGTGCATCCGTGGTTTATCTTCATGCGTTTCAGTCAGGATAATGATACCTGATGTTTCAAGCTTGGTATGGCCTACAGCAGGAGGACTAATAGGTCGGAATAACTCCGAATTTAAGTGGTCGACTACTTACTTTTGACGATCTTCATGTAAGGAGAGAATAGCACATACATGAAGCTTGGCATTCCCTATAGCAGAAGGACTAATAGGTTGGTATAATTCCCTATTAAAATAGTCGACCAAGTTCCAGTGCAGCAGACTGCAGTTTGTACAACTAAGACATTAGCATGATCCTGAGCATGTCGAACTTTACATCCTCAATTTGCATGCTTCTCAATATTTAGGTTGATGAAGAATTTTTTTATTTTTGGGATTTCTCAAAAATTTTTTCAAACATCATCCTGAGCATTTAGAACTTTACATCCTGGATTCATCAGCCTCTCAGTAAATAGGTCGATGAAGCGTTGTTTATTTTTGAGATTTCTCAAAAATTCGTCCTTACTTTTGTCAATCGTCATGTAAGGAGAGAATTCAGTCGTTGGACACGACAAACCTGTGGTTCTCTTCAGCTGCGTACAATTTTTCGTCGCTGGTGTAGCAGTATAAAAGTCAAATCTACCACTGCCATGCCGAAATGCCTTGTGGCATAATCTACGTAATGTTCTGCTGCCTCAGAATATGTGGATCTGGCAGTCCACAGGATTTTGTTGACTAGCGCACCACCGTCCAACATTCTGGGAGGTTGGCAACGTCATTGGACCATCGAGCCCCTTAATTTTCATCAATACATTTGTGAGACAGGCTTTCTCGGCTGTCTTCATTACCTCGAACGAACTAAAGAGTGATGGTGCAAAACTACAGAGCTCGAATAACAGAACCTCGCTAAAGTCTGAACCACTGGTGCTAGCCACTTCGGCTTGACATTTGATGATGAGAGCTAGGTCGATCATTTATCTCTCGCTATCTATCACCGCGGATGACGTCTCAGTCATAGTTAAAGCTTTCTCCTGAAAAAATATTTTTCAATGCCTTTGGCTTTCATGTCCTTCACAATCCTCCCACAGATTCAGCATCGTCTGTGTTTACAGATGATGAAGCGTGGACAACAGTAACCACATTCAACAGCTGTGAATTCTTCCTGAGGGGTTTTAGGGACTCAATGTATCGAACTATCTATTCAATGTCTGCTAGATCTTTAGCTCTCCTCGAAGATATTGCGTCTGTGTCATTTTCGATAGTCAATTCCGCGAGGCCAGTCGGGTTCTGTATGTGCTCGTTAACGAGAACCAAAGTAGGCATAGCAGATGCCCAAATTGTACGCTGCAATTCAGTCATGCCTCTACCTCTCCTCAGACCGCCTGTCGTTTTCATACTTCTCATAAACGTCTGTTCTATCACCAAATGAGGAGAAAATGCCGCCCAGTAGTTGTCAGTTCTCGGGATGAACAGGTATTCCTGTAACGTTCTGCACTGCTCTGAGTTGTCTTTGGCCGGAGTAGTAAGTAGACTTCGTGTAAAGATTGTGGCCGAAAGCAGCAAATTAATGGAGCATTTCATACCACGACTGTAGATAAAGCTCAAGGTTGCCACTTCGTTCAGCTCTCAGGATCTTTCTCTGGATTTCAAGTAGGTCCAGATACTGAAACAAAAGACGGACAGTTCTGGACTTGGATAATCGTTCTTTTTTTCACTAGGAACTATTTCATAGATATGTTCTTCTATTTTAGATAATATAAGATCTACAGAATAAGCACATACTATTTCATAGTAATATAGTAGATGGCCCCACTGATTAGATAACCTAAAGAATAGCACTGTGGAAGGAAAACAACGAACTGAAGGAGGAAGGGGATTTTGGAATACTGGTTTTTAATTTAAACTGTTCGAGACTCATATTCTAAGGTGCCATTCCTAGCTTTATAGGAAAGGATGAATCGACCAATAATGGGTAAAATAACTACTTCGTGTAGGTCAGCTTTCACAACCGTTTTAGGTAAGATGAGGTATTTAGCTGTATAAAATCAAGTCCTTCATTTTCGAATTCACCATCATTGATTTCATAGGAAACGGCCAAACAATCCAAAGACCTCTTAATTTCAAGTATTAGTCCCCCTTCCCGTTCTTTTAGGGTGAAAATGGGGAATTAGGTGAAATTAGGCGAAAGGAGGAATCAACTAAAAATGGTTAAAATAACTAGTTCATGTAGATTAGCTTTCACAACCGTTTTAGGTAAGACGAGGTATTTAGCTGTATAAAATCAAGTTTCTACCTTCATTTTTGAATTCACCATCATTGACTTCAAAGGAAACGACCAAACAATCCAACAACCTCTTAATTTCAAGTATTAACCCCCCCCTTCCCGTCCTATTAGGGGGAAATTGGGTATTAGGGTGTCGAAAAATGAAAAATATGAATTCAGATTTGGTGTCAGCATGCTTGATAGGAAAAGACCATATACCCATAAACACAAAAATTGATTTCCCCCCTCATTTTCCCCCTTAAAGGGCAAATTTAGGACACTTGTGCAAGGGAGACTTGAGTGAATTTCTTTTGTGTAATTAAGCTGATGTTTCTGAACATTTTCATGTAAAAAAAAATTCTGTGACAATTTCCCAGAGGTTTGACCCTTCTTTCCCCGTATCTTTCTTCCATTAATCAGACAAATACAGAATTAGTTCTAAGGTAGCGACGATGGGAGGGTAGAGGTTGAGATTAATCTATAATCTTCTTGGCCTTAGCAATGATTTTTGTTGGGGGGGGGGGGGTACAAGAGAAACTTTAAAAAACGTGAAATTGATATCTACTTCCTTATGATTTCTGGGAATATTTCTGGCTTACACTGTTATTATGAAAGTAAAGAGTAAGATTGATCTCCAAAATGAGGAGAATTTATTCCGTATAGGAGGGTGACTTTCCCTTCCTCATTATAAGTCGAAAGTAAATGCAGACCAAAAAGCCGCTGGGGGGGGGGGGAGATAATATTTTCCAGGGGGTGGTTTCTGAGAGAGAATTTTTCAGTGGGGGAAGTTTCTGCGGTGTGTATGTGCCATTTTCCATGGTGGGTTATTTTCCGGGGGGGGGGGGTCTATATATTAGACCCCCCCACCTCTATATATTATATATTTAATAAAAAATACCTACATCATAGTTTTTCTAAATGAGACTAAGCTAATTATAGCCTATTGCGGACAGACAAGCCGGTTTTTCTCAGATCATACAGATCAAATTCTTGAGCGGGGTTGGGATATTTAATGAGTAGCATACAACCGTCCTGCCTAAGTAAAGAGCGATGTAGGCACAATGTGTTTATTATTATTATTATTTTATTATATACCAGGACACTTCGTATAGAAGAAGTTGTAGAAGCTTCGAAAAGGGCTCATCCGATGGGAAATTGAAAGGGCTAGTGCCCTTTTTAATATTCAAAAGTGATTGGAGGGTAACAAGCCCACCCACCACCCTCCATGCTCCTCACTTTCCCAAATACATCCAATCAAAATTTTGAGATAGCCATTTTTATCAGCGTAGTTGAAAGGTCGAGAAATTATGTATTTGAGGATGACAGCCCTCGGAGTAAGAATGGTAAGTTATGCCCTGAGGGCATATAAGGTTTTTATAGAAAGGGTGGTCGTATAACCTTCGGAGAGGTTTTCTTGGATTGGTAATCCGAAGCTCTAGTGCCCTTTTTAAGCGTCAGAGTGATCGGTGGGCAACTACCTCCCCCTCCCCTCACGGCGTATTTCGTCAGAGATAGCCATTTGTTTACAATTGTTCAAAGAGCATATAACAAAATCTTCAGGGTCGACACAATCCCCCGGAGCCCTGGGGCGAGGGTTAGTGTTTGGGCGATAATTGAATTAAACGATTTATTGATATTCTTACATTCGATATTCGATAATCGATATATCGTTTTTGATATTTCTGATCAGTTTTTTTTGCTCAGATTAACTTTAGGTTTTGGCGAAATTCGATGACAAAGTTTGTAATTAATGAGTATTTTGCATGGGCGGATCCAGGATTTTTTTTTTCGGGGGGGGGGGGGGGTTACTAATTTTTGACTCAGTTTTTGACTAATTTTACTGATTTTTACCTAGGTTTTACTAATTTTTGACTCGGTCAAAAATTTATGGGGGGGGGTTCAAACCGGGTAACCCCCCCCCCCCCCTGGATACGGCCTTGGTATTTTGCATAATTTTCTCCCAAATTTTGAATAAAATGCAAAAAACTTCTATTACATGAACGAATATTACCAAAAACCATGATTTGGAATTACTCGTGCTCAGGGTGAAGAAAAATAGGCTATTGGCTATTCAAATCAGCAACATGTCAATATTTTCCCCTGAGAATTGCTTCAGCCTTTCAGTGGTTAAATTAAAAATCTTTTTTTTTCAACTGAAAGTAAGTTATTCCGTATATAAGGGGGATATCCCATACTCAATACCTTGCTCTTCACGCCAAAGTTTGTTTTTGTATTTTAACAATGTCCTTACTCTAGTTTGATAGTTCATAAAGGGGTGGATAGTAGATTGCTATGTTCCATTTCTATAGAGGCCCCAGGAAGCACTGCACAGTGTCATGGCCAGGGCCAATGAACTCCTTGAAGGCCAGGTAGCATTGAGAAATCAGTGACCTCTACCAAAGGCCATGCGCTAGTGAATGTCATTGCCTTGACTAATGCAATGGATGTGACCTTTACCTGAGGATCGGTGCGGTCGATTTTTTATCCATGAGTTTGAATATAAATAAATTGATAGGAAGTTAATATGACTGTTCCAAAAAGATATTTGACTAGTTTACATTGATTTAAGTTATAAAAAAAATGTTTGAACAGTGATTGAATTGCAAACAGTTATGTCTAGCAAGAGACGTTACGATATAGATTCTGATGTACCATTGGAACAGGGTAGTGATCTATGTTTTTCGTCATATGCTTAGTGGAAGGGGTTGATTTATCGAAACTCATTTATAATCCCTTTAGTTACCAAATTGCAGGTAACTGTATGTCATATATCAGCTTTAAATTAAAAAAAAAAACCTCCCTAGCTAGTAGTTATTCTTGAACCTTTTAATTCAATTCGTGAAATGTTTTTGAACCTGGACTGTCAGGGGACAGTAAAGAGCAATATCAAAACTAAAAAGTGCATAAACATTGCCTTTGAATAGTTTGCGAGCTTAGCCCTTGAGGTGAGTTTTACTTATTTTTGATACTGAACATTTAATTTTTTTATTTGGGGGGGGGGAATAGGATTTTTTTGGAACAATTTGATGCTAAAAAATTGTTCTTAGAAATATATATTGACAGAAACCCTTGCAAAGCACCTTATGAATTAACAATTAAATGAAATCAGTAGCAATCTATAACTAAGTCCGACCGTACCCATTGAATTCATGAATTATTTGTCTGATGTAGGAAGTGAATGGGAGGCTTGAGATTTCCTACGATAAAAGATTGACCTTAAAAGTCAAAGTTAACCCTAAAATGTCAAGGAATCACCATGAAAATTACACTTTCAGATTCAGCATGTAGGAGAACCCTATGGTTTTAATGTTCCAATGTAAGATGAGTATTCACCTAAACTAGTGTAATCTAATCCTATAAGTTAAAGAATCTCTACCAAAATTATGTCTTCGGGTTCAGTGTGTCTGAGAACCCTACGTCGCTTCTAACCATTGATGATTTTAATGTTTCAATGTAAGATGACTATTCACCTAACCTATTGTAATCTAATCCTAAAATGCAAAGAACCTCTATGAAAATTATGTCTTCGGGTTCAGCGTGTCAGAGAACCCTACGTTGCATGTAACTATTGCTGTTAAATAGAAAAGGAGTGTCTCCCCGCCCCACTCAATTGTAAATCAGAAGTTCCAGTGCACTTTTTAAGAGTCAAAATTAATTGAAGGGCAATCGTGATGTTTTTTTTAACTGAGGCGTTGTCTTTTTGCATGGCGACGTTTTTTCCCTATAATTTCTACCACAATGTTTAAGAACAATAAAATTAGTTTGCAATTTCTCCTTCATCAGTAAAAACATGTTATGATTGTTGAAACGAAACCCTAGACGCATGTCGTATAAGTCATAAAAGGTAAAGAAAAGTATGTTAAAACATGTTTATTGCTTAAAAATTTATTCAGCATAGAAAAAATTTGGAAAAATGTACATATTTATATGTTAAAAACAATATCTAAATGTCACTATTCCGCATCCATAAATTAGGATCCCATATTATTGCTTTAGCTTTGGTACGGTTTTGATTGTATCGAATACACTTAGCGGTCTTAAGTATTTTATATCAGGTACCCATCAAGAAAAGTATCTCACTTCATCTCCTGCTGATGATATTGACCTTAAAATTTGGGACTATCGAATAGTTTTTAATTAAAAAGTGGAATGTCTGGCTCACACTTTTCAAATAGAATCTTGTCCGTAGGTGAATTACCTTTTACGTATAATACTTTAACCTCAAAAAAGTTACATATTTCTTTCACCTCTTTCTGAACGACCTTGAGTTCAATACCATTTTTATTATATGGCTTAATCACTTATCTATAAAACCCATTTTGTTCATGTGATATAATGTAGGTTTCCATAATCTTCCATCGGGTTCATACATATTGTATTTTATGTCCCAATGGGAGTTGTCAATTTCTTTACGATTTTCATCTAGCAGCATGAAGGCAGCTTCGACAATCATGCCACAAGATGCATGTTTTAGTCCGATCAGTTCTGTCTCAAATTCACAAATCATATTCCATTGTTGTTTTTTTTTACTTGATTCTAAAGATTGTGAATTCAAAGATGCTCTTGAACTAATGGTATTACAGCGATAAGTTCGCTATTTGAACTTCCTGGGGCGCGATGGTAGATGGACCTTTAGTGTTCCCGGGCAGGAAAGTATAATTGAATAGATCATCATCCATTCCTCAGCCTGACATCACTATTCCGATGGGTCTACCACCTGCCCAAGTCCTTGGTCTTTTCGTCGGATCAGTCTAGAATAACATAATAAAATACAACATGATTTAATTGTTTTAACTTCTTTCTTAGGCTTTAATTCAAAAATTTGAAAGTAAAAAAAATTTCACTTCAAGAAATTTTTACTATTCTATATCATTTTCAGACGCAAAAAAGATCGAAAAATACAGTTTAAAAAATAAAATTTTTTGTGACGTTTTTTTAAACTAAAAAGGGCTTTTTTCCTTCGAGACGTTGTTTTTAGCTTGGAGACGTTTTGTTTTCTTTGCGACGTTTTTTTTATTCGTGACGTTTTTTTTACTTTGAGATGTTTTCTGTCTTTGAGACGTTTTTTTCTTTGAGACGTTTTTTTACTTCGAGACGTTGCTGTTTTTATTAGAGACGTTTTGTTTTTTTTGCGATGTTGTTTTATTTGCTTTGTAACGTTTTTTTTGTGACATTTTGTTTTTAGCTTACACGTTTTTTTTTCTTTTAGAATTATTTTAAGACGTGAAAACAAAATTGAAAAAAACTAGTTAAAAAAATCTTTGACGTTTTTTCTTTGAGAAATTGTTTTTAGCTTGGAGATGTTTTTGTTTTCTTTGCGACGTTGTTATTTTTTTTAGTGATGTTTTTTTTAATTTAAATTTAAGACGTGAAAAAAAATATTAAAAAAAATTAGTTAAAAAAAATTCTTTGTGACGTTTTTTTCTTTGAGAAGTTGTTTTTAGCTTGGAGACGTGTTTGTTTTCTTTGTGACGTTGTTCTTTTTATTTGAGACGTTTTTTTCTTTAAGAAGTTTTTTGTCTTAGACAGGCTTTTTTCCTTCGAGACGTTGCTGTTTTGCTTGGAGACGTTTTGTTTTCTTTGCGGCGTTTTTTTTTCTTTGTGACGTTTTTTTTATTTGTGACATTTTGTTTTCGGCTTTGACGTTTTTTTTCTTTGTAAATCATTTTAAGACATAAAAAAGTTTGAAGAAACTTCAGTTCAAAAAAAATGTTGGTAATAAAAAATAAGTAAGATTTGCCTCAAGGGCTAAGCTCGCAAATCATTCAAAGGCAGTGTTTACGTACTTTTTAGTTTTGATATTGCTCTTTACCGTCTCCTGAAGGTCTAGGTTAAGTTATTAAAATTAAAGATGATATGTCATATACAGTTATCTGCAATTTGGTAACTATAGGGATTATATATGCTTTTCGATAAATCAACCCCTTCCACTAAGGATATGACAAAAAACATAGATCACTAACCTGTTCCAATGGTACATCAGAATCCATATCGTAACTTCTCTTGCTAGACATAACTGTTTGCAATTCAATCACTGTTCAACCTTTATTTTTCTAACTTAAATCAATGTAAGTTAGTCAAATGTCTTTGTGGAACTGTCATATTAACTTCCTATCAAGTTGTTTATACCCAAACTCATGGCAATGACGTTGACGAGTGCCTGGCCTTTGGTATAGGTCACTGATTTCTCAATGCTGCCTGGACTTCATGGAGTCCGTTGGCCCTGGCCTCTATAGAGTTCGTTGGCCCTGGCCTGGACACGGTTCAGCGCTTCCTAAGGCCTCTATTGAAATGGAACATAGCAATCTACTGCGGATCTAGAGCAAAATTTTGGGGGAGGCCCCAATGAGCAAAATCTCGGGGGGGGGGGGAATGTGATAAAGGTGCCAATAAATGACCAAACTGGCAAAGCTATTGTAAAAAAAGTAAGAAAAAGAAAAGAACCTTATCCCTAAAATCCCTCCCAAAAAACTTTATGCGTACAATTCAGCCTTGAAAATTATTTTTAAGCCTACGTTTGTTTGAAAAAAAATTTTTCTTTTTTTTCTTTTAATTTCTAATTGTTTTTCAAATCATGCCGGACATCCTCCCTCCGTGAAAAATTTTTCCTTAAAATTCTCCCTCCTAATGTCTGAATGGAAAGTTTTTCTCACGCGAAAATCTCCCACGGATAATCTCCCACAGAAAATCCCCCAGCAATCCCAACTCCTTTGAAAATTTTCCCTGGGCAAATTTAATGGAATATCTCCACGTGTAAAATTAAACTGGCAAAGAGAAAGTAATTTAAACCCCTCGAAATGTTTATCTGACTTGTAAAAAACGTAACAAAATGAATATAAACCAATTTGTGATGTGTTTTTTAAACTTTTCTTAAGTACCCCCCCCCCCAAAAAAAAAAAAATCGTATCCCCCCCCCTCCACCCCACCCCGTGGATTGAGGTATGTGGCAATTTTAATGAGTGTGATCTGAACAAGGTCAATAAACCTTGGAGGTATTTTATCTATCCAAGCCTTTTGGAGGTTCTTAGCAACATTTGAGAACCCACCCTCACTAAATATAGTTTGAGAACGGGCTATACCATCTTATGGATACAGCTAGCCTATGTATGCTGTGTGTCAGTATTAATGAGTCAGTATATTGAATAGATTATTCTTCTTCTCTGCCATTTGGGAAACAATTTTCTATGTTAGATCATTTCTGCTGGATGTTCACCGGTAGATAACAGAAAATGCCAAAATAATATCATTTTCGATATCGATATTTACGTTTCGATATCGATATTTGATGCGATACATCAATATCGATATCCAATATCGCCCAACACTAGCAAGGGTTCTAAGTTATGCCCCAAGCCATACAAGGTTTTTATGGAACGGCTGGTTGCATAAACTTCGAATCGGAGGGGGCTTTGTTGATTGGAATTCAGAAGTTCTATTCACCTTTTTAAGAGTCAAAAGTAAATAGAGCGCAACAATCCTCCTCAAGCCTACTATTCCCCGAAATACATCCGATCAAAGATAGCTATTTTGTTCAGAATTGTTGAAAGATCCAGTAATTAGGTCTTTGAGCATGTGAAACTCGCCATAGTCCTCAGGAAAATTCGTTCATTGTTTACATATAGTATATCAAACAGTTCGTGGTAACGAACTTACAGTAAGGAGCGATCCCGCTCAATAGCAACCGAAACTCTAAAAAACGGATTTTTTGTACCAATAGTTAAATCAAAAGAATCGAATTACATGCTGATTTCAAATATATAAGTTTCATTAAGTTTAGTCTTACCCATCAAAGGTTACGAGCCTGAGAAAATTTGCCTCGTTTTCGAAAAAAAGGTGAAAAGATCCCCTAAAAGTCAGAGAATCTTAATAAAAATCACACCATCAGATTCAGCGTATCAGAGAACCCTATTGTAGAGGCTTCAAGCTTCAATCTGCAAAAATGTGGAATTTTGTAATTTTAACAAGAAGAAAAATCACGGATTCGTGTTCTTTTTTTCAGGGGAGATCGTATTGACCCGGTAGTCCTGGAATATCGCGAGATGGCTGATTCGAATGGAAATATAAGTTCTAATGCAATTTTTAAGTGACCAAAAAGATTGGAGGGCAACTAGGCCCCCTCCCCCACCTCTTTTTTCCTCAAAATCGTGTGATTAAAATTTTGAGATAGCTATTTTGTTCATTATAGTTGAAAGGTCCAATAACTATGCCTTTGAAGATAAGATGATCCCCCCCCCCCCACAGCCCCAGGGAAAAGGTCTAAGTTTTAAAAATTACCCTTTTTTACGAATAGGATTTGTTATTGGGAAGCATGCATACATTTTAGGGTGGAAAGACGAATTTTCTGCTGTTTTTTTTTCACGGGGGATGTTTTCAGGGGTGAACTTGTCTGGGCAAAGTATTCACCGGGGGAATTTGGCAGTATTCCTATACAAAATGCTTTTTATATTTCTCGCTTTCTCTTTTCCGTCTCAATTTTACCTGTGGAGCTGTTAAGGGTAATTGTCACCGGGATTGAATTGTCTAGAGGATATATGCTTGGAAAGGGTATTTCTCCGTGGGGGTGGAGCCAGATTTCCTGGAATTATTTAAAAAAAGAAGAAATTAAATAAAAAACAATTTTTTTCAACTGAAAGGGAGAAGCAACATTGAAACTTAAAAGGATCAGAATATTACGTATATTAAGGGGGTTGCCTCCTTCTCAACATCTCGCTTTTTATGCTAAAGTTTGGATTTTGTCCCAATTCTTTGAGAACGACTTCTGATACACCATGTTCGTTTAATTGGAACAATAAGAAGCTTTTTTCAATGTTGCTAAAGTACTTTAGCGTAACGAGTGAGGTGTTGAGGAGGACGCAACTCTCTTCACATACGTAATGATTTTTGTTCCTTTTAAGTTTTAATGTTGCTCCTCACTTTCAGTTGAAAAAACTTATTTTTTTATTGAATGTTATTGAGAAAGGTATGTATTTTAAACTTTTCTTTCCAAAAAGACGAAGGGCACTCAGGTTACCATTTTAAAGAATGTTGAGTAGAGTGTTGAACTAAATCAAAATACGTTATGTGTATACTGAATGTCAAAAGCGCGTAACTCAGGAATGACTGAATATATTAGTTTCAACAGTTGTGGGGCCATAAGGCTTTCTATGACACACATACGGAAACTAACACAGGGAAATTAGCATAGGGAAAATAGCATTGGATTTTAAACGGAGCCCTCTGACGTCACACTCTCGTAAGTGTTCCCAGCTGGCAAGATTCCTATTTTTGGCAAGAGTTCAATGTCCTTTTCGGTTAGGTCAGGTGTTTTTCTATGGCACACCCTTTTGTTTTTCTATGACAAGCCCTCTGACGTCACGCGACACACCCTCGCACCTGCACAATGCGGTCAGTTGTTACTAGCCCCTCGCACCTGTTTCCGGCTGGCAAGATTCCCATCCTTGGCAAGAGTTCAATGTCCTCCCGTCCTTGGCAAGAGTTCAATGCCCTTTTCGGTTAGGTCAGGATGATAGGTGAATTTCTGTGACAAGCCCTCTGACGTCATGTGACACACCCCTTTGTTTTTCTATGACAACCCTGGCAGGATTGCAAGCGCATACCCTATTTCTAGGTGAAATTCCCAGGTGTTTCAATTACAAGATATTATTAATAATTTAATATCTCAAGATATTAAATGCGTGTCTTAATCGTGCTAACAACTACATCTTAAAAACAGACATTGTAAATGAAAGGTTTTATTATTTCAAACAAATGGACAAGCAGCTAAGAAAAAAGACAGCTAAAAAAAACACGACAAAAAATAAAAGGTAAAAAAGCCATGTCATAATATATGCAAAAAGAAGTGTATTATAGAAAATCAGGGCTTCTAGCATGTAACCCCGGAGGGTAGGGGAGGGGAGTGATATTAGACATGGATTTAAAGTGTTTTAAGAGCTTTTAAGGAAAATACCTCTTTTTCATTGAACTAAATTTATGATAATTTAACAATATCCTAAAAATAGGTTCCATCATCCTAGTAACATTCATTTTCAGAGGGAGCCTTGATAATAGACATAATTTTTAGGCATTATTGTGGCATATAAAAGAATAAAATATAAACAATAACATGCGTAATTTAAAGAAAGACGTGGGGAGAGGGCGTCTGTGGGGGAAGGGAGACCCTTTTTTTCCCTCGCCAGCTCAGCAGTGCCTTTCTATTCATATATTTTTTTTTCGTTACACAAAGCAATAATTTTCAAATGTTTCATTTTTAAATATTTTCTTATTTATTGTTAGCACTCCTCCTTCCACTAAGGCGTCGTCCCGCTCGCTGGCCGCCTCCGAGGAAGTGTCTGCCCCTCCGAGTGCTTTGTCTCAGCCTTGACGCAACCCCAGGGAGACATTTTTCAGCAAAAATATCAAAATGCGCAAAGGAGTGAAATTCTTGTTCCCACCTATCCAGCATACTGAGGGGAAGTTTGGCCATCGTCTACTTATTTTTGGGAATAAATCCAGATGTTAGCTCCGTAGCAGGAGTCGTTAAAAACGGTATTACTTTAGATAAATAAGACATTACTAAAAATAGAAAAGCTACATTGGAAAATGTAAAACAAACGTGTCCCTAACATCACACCCAGCCTTTTTCTAGTTAGCAACATTCACACCCCTGGAACCCCACCCGGGATTCTAAGCGTTCTATATTATTTCTTCTATATTGACAGGATTCCTAACCATTTTCTTGGTACATTACTCTTCAGGAAGATCCCCTGGATTTCCGTGACCAGGTTTAATATGAATGACGCCTGTGTATATCACAAGCTAGACTAAAAGGACCCCTTGGGGGAATCCTTCGAGCACGGCACACACACACACACGGGTGCTGCGTAATAACGGCCGTGCATATCTTAAGTAAAGATACCTAATGAGAGAGGATTGAAAATCATCTGGCGAGAAGTGTAGATACCAAACATTAAAAAGTATAATTATTGGCCAGAGCGGAATAGCGCTGTCACACTATTTTCACACTGGCGCCAGCCCTCCACATGACACCAACCCTCACCCCCTAGGACGTTTTCAATCTTCTCACTCCGAAAATAAGCTAAAGAATTCCATGAAACAACCTTTTGTTCCTATCCCGCGCACTACGGGGGAGTTTGGTCAGTGTTTACTCATTCCGGGGACGGACTTCGGTGCTAGGCGATAAAGGAGGTTAAAAAAAACGGTCTCGCTCGAGATAACTTTAAAAGTAGTAATAATAGGGAAATTATCATGGAATTTGTAGGATATGCCCTCCTCTGACGTCAAATCCTGCCTGTTTCTAGCTAGCAACATTCCCACCCCTGGAACCCCACCCGGGATTCCAAACGTTCTATTATTTCTTCTATATTGACAAGATTCCTTAACCATTTTTTTAGAATATTGTTTTTCAGGAAGATCCCCTGGATTTTCGTGACCAGGTCTAATATGAATGACGCCAGTGCATATCACAAGCTAGACTAAAAGGACCCCATGAGGGAATCCTTCCAGCACGGTACACACTCACAGGGTTTCTGTGTAATAACGGCGGTGCACATCTTAAGCAAAGATACCTAATGAGAGGAATGGAAAATCATCTTGCGAGAAGAGTAGATACCCAAACATTAAAAAGAATACTTATAGCCCAGAGTGGAATAACGCTGCCATACTATTTTAACACCGGCACCAGCCCTCGACATGACACCAACCCTCAACCCCTAGGACATTTTCCATCTTCTAACTCCGAAAATAAGCTAAAGAATTCCATTAAGCAACCTTTTGTTTTTTTTCTTGTATTTTTTTTTTCACTTGAATTGCAAGATTTCTAGCGCATGTTTTGTCATGTGACACACCCCTTTTTCTGTGACAGCCCTTTGACATCACGGGAGCCATAGGAAAAATGGATTTACCCAATGACACACCCCCTTTTCTGAGCACGCGTTGTTTCTGGGCAAATCGCCCAACATGTCTCTCCAGGTGGCTGAAGTCTCCCGCGATGTTTTTCTGGGCAAAAACATACCTCCCCAGAGGGTAGAGTCCCCCACGATGCTTTTCTATTAAAAGTCATTGAGAACTTTCCCTTTAAAGATCCCCATGTGTTCTGAGTACGCTATAGATATTTTAGAGGAGGATGGATATCATCAGAGGTAAACTTTTTGGCACTATTGAGGTATTTCTGAGAATCTTCTACGAAATACAGCGTCTTTTTTTAGACAAGACTGGAGAAATGGGAAAAACAGAACAAAGCTTGAAATAGGGTGAAATATAAACAATAGCATGTGTAATTTAATGAAAACGAGGAGAGAGGACGCCAGGGAAGGAGGGGGCCCTCTGTGAGGGGAGGAGTGTGTTTGTGTGTGTGTATGTGTTTGTGCGTGTGAATGTTTTTTTGCCTATGTGTGTGTTTTTTTTGTGTGTGTGTGTTTGTTTTTGTGCGTGTGTGTTTTGTATGTGTATGTGTTTTTGTATGCGTGTGCGTGTTTCAAACGTTAGAAGATGTTTACAATTATGCTGACAGGTGTTGTAGGGCTAGCAAAACGTGATTGATGCTTATTGTCAAGAAACGTTAAACCCAGGAATGCTTGGTGCTCCAGGAAAAAAAAAACCATATTCCCTGACATTCTTATACAGCATCAAGTAAGAATTGAATGTCTCTTTTCGTTATAAAATATTAAAGCCTAAAAAGGTGGTGTATTCCAAGAAATATCTTAGGGTACTTATCTACATGATAGAGTCAGCCCTAGGAATCTGGACCAAGTAATAGAAATTAAGATCATACGATCAAAATCGCAATCAAAGTTTAGAAATAATTGGTCAACTTCTATGCAATCATTAGCAAAATAATGAAACCCTGACAATTTCATAAACAAACAGAGTAAACTATAGAAATCACGGGTAATCCTAGAAATCAAGACCACCGTGGAAATCAATGGCAAAGTGTAGAAATCACGGTCAATCTGTAAAAATCATTATCAAAACAAAGAAGGCTCGAGAAGTGTTTTAAATACTTTGTGGCATGAATTGTATTGGGGTTCTAGCAAAGAAATATTGAGCCCCCCCGCAGTTCAAGTGAAATAAAAAAAAGGTTGTTTAATGGAATTCTATAGCTTATTTTCGGAGTGAGAAGATTGATAATGTCCTAGGGGGTGAGGGTTGGTGTCTTGTAAATGGCTGATGCCAGTGTGAAAACAGTGTGACAGCGCCATTCCGCTCTGGGCTATACGTATACTTTTTAACGGTTTGGGTATCTACTCTTCTCGCAAGATGATTTTTCATCCTCTCTCATTAAGTATCTTTGCTTAAGATGTGCACCCCCGTTATTACACAGGATCCGTGTGTGTGTGCCGTGCTTGGAAGGGGGGAAGGATTCCCCCAAGGAGCCCTTTTAGTCTAACTTGTAATATATACTGGTGTCATTCATATTAGAACTGGTCACGGAAATCCCGGGGATCTTCCTGAAGAACAATGTGCCAAAAAAAATGACTAGGAATCTTGTCAATATAGAAGAAATAATAGAACGCTTGGAATCCTGGGTGGGGCTCCAGTGGTGGGAATCTTGCTAGCTAGAAACAGGGATGATTTGACGTCAGAGGCAGGCATATCCTAGAAATTCTATGTTAATTTCCCTATTATTACTACTTTTAAAGTAATCTCGAGCAAGAGCATTTTGACCAAATTTGCCAGCATCGCGTGGGATGGCCGGATTCTGTCCCCCGGAATGATTAGACATGGACCGGACTCCCCCACTGCGGGCGGTGTGGGTGGGATCAAGAATTTCCCCCTTTGCACGTTTTGATATTTTTGCTTAAAAATGTCTCCGTTATTGTTTATATTTTATTCTTTTATATGCCACAATAATGCCTTAAAAATTTTGTCTATTATCAAGGCACCCTCTGAAAATGAATGCTACTAGGAGTGTGGAACCTATTGTTAGGATATTGTTAAATATTCATAAATTTAGTTCAATGAAAAAAGGGTATTTTCCTTAAAAGCTCTTAAAACACTTCAAATCCATGTCTAATATCACTCCCCCCTCCCCTACCCTCCGGGGTTACCTGCTAGAAGCTCTGATTTTCTATAATACACTGTTTTTTTGCGTATATTATGATGTCTTTTTCACATTTTATTTTTGTCGTGTTTTTTTTAGTTGTCTTTTTTCTATGTTTTATTGCTTGTCAATTTGTTTGAGATAATAAAACCTTTTATTTAAAATGTCTGTGTTTTTAAGATGTAGTCTTTAGCACGAGTAAGACACGCATTTCCCTTTATTAATATCTTGAGAGTAAATGCCCTCAGAGCGTGTCAGATTGGGAGAATAATACTTCATTCTAGTGTTTGCCAGAAATGGGGAATCTTAGCTGTCACGCAATAGGTTAATTTTAAACTATGGTCCCAGATACAAAATACTGTGAATAGCAGTTTAGTCCTTCCAGTTAAGGCACAGAGCCATTGGAAGGGAATGACCTTTTGAGTCCTGGCGGGGTCAAGAACTATAGAAAAAAAATGAAAGGTGTTTCGAGCGAAAAATGAAATGCCGGAAAAAGAAAATGTCATGAGTTTTTTGGGCGAAAAATGTTAAAATGGTATTATCTGGCAGTGATGGATGCACCGTCCATGCGTAAGATGCGCTGACCTTACATAAAGTGTATGCCGCCAATAAGTTAATAAAGAAGAAAAACACTGGGGGTTCCGGGTGAAAACTAAAGTATGGGAACGCTTGGCAACTGTGTTCCTTTTAATAGAACAGATAACCGCATTGCGTAGGTGTGACGGCTCGAAGGGTTGGTAGCTCCACTTATTATTAAAAGTTGTGTATTATCCAAGTAATTGAAAGACCTGGGAATTTCACCTAGAAATAGAGCATGCGCTTGGAATCTTGCCAAGGCTGTCATAGAAAAACAAAGGGGTGTCACGTGACGTCAGAGAGTTTGTCACAAAAATTCACCTATTATCCTGACCTAACCGAAAAGGGCATTGAACTCTTGGCAAGGACGGGAGGACATTCAACTATTGCCAAGGATGGGAATCTTGCCAGTCGGAAAAAGATGCGAGGGGCTAGTAACAGCTGACCGCATTGTACAGGTGCGAGGGTGTGTCGCGTGACGTCAGAAGACTTGTCATAGAAAAACAAAGGGGTGTGTCATAGAAATACACTTGACCTAACCGAAAAGGATATTGAACTCTTGCCAAGGACATTAAACTCTTGTCAAAAATGGGAATCTAGCCAGCTGGGGACAGGTGCGAGGGTGTGACGTCAGAGGGCTCCATTTAAAATCCAATGCTATTTTCCGTATGTGTCATAGAAAGCCTTATGGCCCCACTACTTTCGACTTTCAGGAAATGATAAGTTAAGTTATCAAAAAGGCAATGTTTGCATGTTACTACTGCTACTATAACTACTACCTCTACTACTGCTACCTCTAGTACTACCACACTGCTCCATTTACAAAATTGAGGGGAAATTTGAACTAAATCAAAAGACGCTATGTGCATGTACATTTTCAAAAGATCGTATCTCGAGACTTGAGTTGGAATTTTCAGAGAATGCTTAAAGGGAAGATCATCTGACCAAAGGGTAATATGTGCACGCTAATACTAATACTGTTATCACTACTACATTTACTACTACTACTTCTATTGCAACTACTTCTAGGGCTAAGAGCATTAAGATGAAAATTTTAAGAAGTATGTGAATATACAGGTTATCAAAATGACATATAAACAATGTCATAGCAACTGCTAATTGCATTAACTTGAATTTGAATTGAATTAATTGAAAAATAAAAACAAGAAATATATACTAACAGGGCCTGTTGTGAGGGATGTTGAACTAGCCAAAAGGAAATATATGCATCCTAATGCTACTGCTACTACTGCCACTAAAGATAAGGCTACTACTATTAATTCTTCTTCTTCTAGTACTACTGCTGCTATTAATTTTAAAGGTATTAAGGCAAAAAATTTGAAATGTATTGAGACTATGGAACTAAATCAAAACACTATGCCCATACAGTTCGTCAAGAAGACGTATTAGAAATGCCTCAGTAATGGTTGATGATATTAAGTTCTAACTTTCATTGTGTGTTGAAGGAACCGAAGGTGCTATACGTATACTACCACTATCGCTACTACAACTATTGCTACTACGCTAGCTAAGGGTAATAAGGCGAAGCTTTTAAGGAAAGGTCAGGCAGATGATGAACTGAATCAAAACTAACTATGAGCTTGTGGATTTTCAAAAAGGTGACAAAGCAATATCATAGGTAGCGCGCTAGCGCTGCCTAAGTAAACAACGATGTGGGCACAATGTTTTTTTTTTTGTTTTTTTTTTTATTCAGTCGGGCACTTTGTATCGAAGGAGTTGTCGTAGAAACTTCGAAAAGGGCTCATTCGATTGGAAATTGGCGTGGCTAGTGCCCTTTTTAATATTCGAAAGTGATTAGAGGGAGACTAGCCCCCCATGCCAATCATTTCCCCAAACTCATCCAATATAACTTTTGAAATAGCCATTTTGTTCAGCGTAGTTGATTTCCCGATAGAAAACATCTTTTTGAGCAGGACACTTTTCCAAAACCTTCGGGACAAGGGTTTTAAGTTATGCCCTGAGGGCATATAAAAACGATTTTGGCGCAATGTACTATGCATTATTTTTTCCTTTAGAGAAAGGTACTTCATATGGAAAGGGTCGTCGTAGAAACTTTAAAACGGGCTCATTCGATTGGAAATTGAGAGTTCTAGTGCCTTTTTTATAGTTGAAAGTGATTAAGATAGTTTCTTAAACCACATTGGCCTGACATCACATAAAGAAGGAAAAACGAGGAAAAATGGGGTTTTTATAGGCCAAATGAAGATACTGTAAAAACAAAGCGAATATTTCGAGAGGACAAACGCCTCTCTTCTTCAGCGCGAAACGAAACGATGTATCAATAAAAGCCAAAAATTAAAAGAATTAAAACCAACTACCTAACTACCATAAAAGCGAGTTATTCGCCAATATCCGCGATTTGCACAAAATCCCAAAAAAATAAATATGAACTGCCATCGACGGATAGTTGTTCGCTAGTATCCGTCGATGGCAGTTCATATTTTTTTTTGGATTTTGTGCAAATCGCGGATGTTTGCGAATAACTCGCTTTTATGGTTGTTAGGTAGTTGGTTTTAATTCTTTTAATTTTTGGCTTTTATTGATACATAGTTTCGTTTCGCGCTGAAGAAGAGAGGCGTTTGTCCTCTCGAAATATTCGCTTTGTTTTTTCAGTATCTTCATTTGGCCTATAAAAACCCCATTTTTGCTCGTTTTTCTTTCTTTATTTGAAAGTGATTGGAGGGCAACTAGCCCCCCCCCTCCAAACGCATCCAATCAAAATTTTGAGATAGCTATTTTGTTCAGCGTAGCTGATTTCCAGATAGAAAATATGTTTTTGAGGAGGACACTCCCCCACAACCCTCAGGGCAAGGGTTTTAAGTTATGCCCAGGGGGCATATAAGGTTGGAAGGTGGTGTCGTAGAAACTTCAAAACAGGCTCATTCGATTGGAAATTCGAAGGACTAGTACCCTTTTTAATATTCGAAAGTTATTGGAGGGCAACTAGCCCCCCCTCACGGCCATCATTCCCCCAAACACATTCAATCAAAATTTTTAGAAAGGTCTTTTGTTCAGTGTAGTCGATTCCTTGATAGAAAATATATTTTTGAGAAAGACACTCCCACACAACCCTAAGGGCATGGATTATAAGTTATGACTTAAGGGCATATAAGGATTTTTATTGAAGGCGTTGTCGTATAAACTTCAAAAAGGACTCATTCGATCGGAAATTAAAGGGCTAGTGCCCTTTTTAATAGTCAAAAGTGATTGCAGGGCAACTAGCCCCCCCCCAAGCACATCAATCCCCCAAACACATCTAATCAAAATTTTTAGATAGCCATTTTGTTCAGTGTAGTTGATTTACAAATAGAAAACATGTTTTTGAGGAGGATACTCCCCCACAACCCTCGGGGCCCGGGTTTTAAGTTATGTTCTGAGGGCATATAAAAACGATTTTGGCACAATGTACTATGTATTATTTTTTGCCTTTAGAGCAGGGCACTTCATATGGAAGGGGTCGTCGTAGAAACTTCAAAACGGGCTCATTCGATTGGAAATTGAGAGTTCTAGTGGCTTTTTTAATAGTTGAAAGTGATTGGCGGGCAACTAGCCCCCCCCTCCAAACGCATCCAATCAAAAATTAGGTAGATGTTGATTAAATCAAAACTAACTATGCTTGTGGATTTTCAAAAAGGTGATAAAGCAATATCATAGGCAGCACGCTAGCGCTGCCTAAGTAAAGAACGATGTGGGGAAACTGTGTTTTTTTTTTGTTTTTTTTTTCAATCGGGCTTTTTGTATCGAAGGAGTTGTCGTAGAAACTTCGAAAAGGGCTCATTCGATTGGAAATTGGCGTGGCTAGTGCCCTTTTTAATTCTCGCAAGTGATTGGAGGGAAACTAGCCCCCCCCCTCACGCCCATCATTCCCACAAACACATCCAATCAAAATTTTGATTCTAGAAATTGAGAGTTCTAGTGGCTTTTTTAATAGTTGAAAGTGATTGGAGGGCAACTAGCCCCCCTTCCAAACGCATCCAATCAAAATTTTGAGATAGCCATTTTGTTCAGCGTAGTTGATTTCCAGATAGAAAATATGTTTTTGAGGAGGGCACTCCCCCTCAATCCTCAGGGCAAGGGTTTTAAGTTATGCCATGGGGGCATATAAGGTTAGAAGGCGGTGTCGTAGAAACTTCAAAACAGGCTCATTCGATTGGAAATTCCAAGGGCTAGTACCTTTTCTAATATTTGAAAGTGATTGGAGGGAAAATAACCCCCCCCCACGCCCCTCCGTTCCTCGAAAACCTCAAATCAACATTTTTCGATAGCCATTTTGTTCGGTGTTATTGATACCCAGTTAAAAAATATGTTTTTGAGGAGGAAAGTCACCCACAACCCTCGGCCAGGGTTTTAAGTTATGCCTTGGGGGCATATAAGGATTTTTATTGAAGGCTTTGTCGTATAAACTTCAAAAAGGACTCATTCGATCGGAAATTAAAGGGCTAGTGCCCTTTTTAATAGTCGAAAGTGATTGGAGGGCAACTAACCCCCTCGCACGCTCATTATTTCCCCAAACACATCGAATCAAAATTTTGAGATAGCCATTTTGTTCAGCGTAGTTGATTTCCAGATAGAAAATATGTTTTTGAGGAGGACACTCCCCCACAACCCTCGGGGCAAGGGTTTTAAGTTATGTCCTGAGGGCATATAATAACGATGTCGGCACAATGTACTATGTATTATTTTTTTCCTTTAGAGCAGGGCACTTCATATGGAAGGGGTCGTCGCAGAAACTTCAAAACGGGCTCATTCGATTGGATATTGAGAGTTCTAGTGGCTTTTTTAATAGTTGAAAGTGATTGGCGGGCAACTAGCCCCCCCCCCCCCCTCCAAACGCATCCAATCAAAAATTAGGTAGATGTTGATTAAATCAAAACTAACTATGCTTGTGGATTTTCAAAAAGGTGATAAAGCAATATCATAGGCAGCACGCTAGCGCTGCCTAAGTAAAGAACGATGTGGGGAAACTGTGTTTTTTTTTCTTCAGTCGGGCTTTTTGTATCGAAGGAGTTGTCGTAGAAACTTCAAAAAGGGCTCATTCGATTGGAAATTGGCGTGGCTAGTGCCCTTTTTAATTCTCGCAAGTGATTGGAGGGCAACTAGCCCCCCCCCCCCACGCCCATCATTACCACAAACACATCCAATCAAAATTTTGATTCTAGAAATTGAGAGTTCTAGTGGCTTTTTTAATAGTTGAAAGTGATTGGAGGGCAACTAGCCCCCCTTCCAAACGCATCCAATAAAAATTTTGAGATAGCCATTTTGTTCAGCGTAGTTGATTTCCAGATAGAAAATATGTTTTTGAGGAGGGCACTCCCCCTCAATCCTCAGGGCCAGGGTTTAAAGTTATGCCCTGGGGGCATATAAGGTTAGAAGGCGTTGTCGTAGAAACTTCAAAAAAGGCTCCGTTAACAAAAACTTCGAAAGGGTAGTGCTCTATTAAAAAGTTGACAGTGATTGGAGGACAGCTAGCCCCCCCCCACGTCCATTATTTCCCCAAGTACCTCCTATCAAAATTTGATACAGCCGCTTGTTTCGGCAGACTTGTCTTCCAGATGGAGATTATGTTTTTGTTAAAGCCACAACCCCACAGCCTTCAGGGCAATGGTTTTAAGTTATGCCCTGGGGGCATATAAGGAGTTTTATTGAAGGCGTTGTCGTAAAAACTTCAAAAAAGGCTCATTCGATTGGAACTTCAAAGGGCTAGTGCCCTTTTTAATAGTCGAAAGTGATCGGAGGGCAACTAGCCCCCCCACGCCCATTATTTACCCAAACACATCCAATCAAAATTTTGAGATAGCCAATTTTGTTCCGCGTAGTTGATTTCCAGATAGAATATATGTTTTTGAGGAGGACACTCCCCTACAACACCCGGGGCAAGGGTTTTAAGTTATGCCCTGAGGGCATATAAGAACATTGTTGGCACAATGTACTATGTATTATTTTTTTCCTTTAGAGCAGGGCACATCATAGGGAAGGGGTCGTCGTAGAAACTTCAAAAGGGGCTCATTCGATTGGATATTGAGAGTTCTAGTGGCTTTTTTAATAGTTGAAAGTGATTGGCGGGCAACTAGCCCCCCCCCTCCAAACGCATCCAATCAAAAATTGGGCAGATGTTGATAAAATCAAAACTAAATACGCTTGTGGATTTTCAAAAAGGTGATAAAGCAATATCATAGGCAGCACGCTAGCGCTGCCTAAGTAAAGAACGATGTGGGGACACTCTTGTTTTTTTTTGTTTTTTTTTTCAGTCGGGCTTTTTGTATTGAAGGAGTTGTCGTAGAAACTTCGAAAAGGGCTCATTCGATTGGAAATTGGCGTGGCTAGTGCCCTTTTTAATATTCGCAAGTGATTGGAGGGCAACTAGCCCCCCCACGCCCATCATTCCCACAAACACATCCAATCAAAATTTGATTCTAGAAATTGAGAGTTCTAGTGGCTTTTTTAATAGTTGAAAGTGATTGGAGGGCAACTAGCCCCCCTTCCAAACGCATCCAATCAAAATTTTGAGATAGCCATTTTGTTCAGCGTAGTTGATTTCCAGATAGAAAATATATTTTTGAGGAGGGCACTCCCCCTCAATCCTCAGGGCAAGGGTTTTAAGTTATGCCATGGGGGCATATAAGGTTAGAAGGCGGTGTCGAAGAAACTTCAAAACAGGCTCATTCGATTGGAAATTCGAAGGACTAGTACCCTTTTTAATAGTCAAAAGGTATTGGAGGGCAACTAGCCCCCCTCCACGCCCATTATTCCCCCAAACACATCCAATCAAAATTTTGAGATAGCTATTTTGTTCAGCGTAGTTGATTTTCAGATAGAAAATAGTTTTTTGAGGAGGACACTCCCCCACAACCCTCAGGGCAAGGGTTTTAAGTTGTCCCCTGGGGGCATATAAGGATTTTTTTTAAGGCGTTTTAGAAACTTCAAAAAAGGCTCATTCGATTGGAAATTCAAGGGGTTAGTGCTCTTTTTAATAGTCGAAAGTGATTGGAGGGCAACTAGCCCCCCCCCGCCCATCATTTCCCCAAACACAGCCAATCAAAATTTAGAGATAGCCATTTTGTTCAGCGTAGTTGGTTTGCAGATAGAAAATATGTTTTGAGGAGCAAACTCCCCCAAACCCTCGAGGCAAGGGTATAAAGTTATGCCCTGAGGGTATATAAGAACGATGTTGGCACAATATACTATTTATTATTTATTGTTTTCCTTTAGAGCTGGGTACTTCATATGGAAGGGGTCGTCGTAGAAACTTCAAAAGGGACTCGTTCGATTGAAAAGTCGAAGGGCTAGTACCCTTCTAATAGTCGAAAGTGATAGGAGGGCAACTGCCCCCCCCCTCCCACGCCCATCATTTCCCCAAACATCCAGTCAAATGTTGAGATAGTCATTTTGTTCAGCGTAGTTGATTTCCACATAGAAAATATGTTTTTGAGGAGGAAACTCCCCCACAACCCTCGGGACAAAGATTTTAAGTTATGCCCTGGGGGCATATAAGGTTCTTATAGAAGGTGTTGTCGTAGAAACTTCAAAAAAGGCTTTATCTGCCTTCGACCCCTCAAGTTCCGATTTTCTCAAACTTTTGAAAGTGGAAAGGTTTATGTGTCATTATCAAGGGATTTTCGATGTTGATGACCATGCCATAGAATTCCAGCTTTCTCTTGCAAAGCTGCATCTGTCAAAAAGTGATATTTCAAAGATTGATCTTCTTCAAGCTATTGAAGCTGATCGGATAAGCTGGGATAAGGTCGGATAAGCTGTGACCACTGCCAGCAATGAACTATTCTTCTCGGCATTAGGCATTTGAAGGACTATATGCGATCGAAAATGGGAAACGACAGACTCAGTGATCTCATGATAGTGGCCGTTGAAAAGCAGGAGTTAAAGAAACTGGATTGGGATATATTAGTCGACGACTTTGCCAAGCAGCGAAGTCACCGCTACCCCCCCCCCCTCCCCCCGTTTTAGGTATGTTTGCTCAATGTTTTTTTTTGGAATCTTCATTTAAAAAAAAATAGAAAAAAAAATCTGCCCCTCC
Organism: Artemia sp. Qi Xiang Cuo; assembly: GCF_049724085.1. Taxonomy (NCBI): domain Eukaryota; kingdom Metazoa; phylum Arthropoda; class Branchiopoda; order Anostraca; family Artemiidae; genus Artemia; species Artemia sp. Qi Xiang Cuo. Next base: position 33,434 of record NW_028300699.1, read on the forward strand.
CCCTACATTTTCGTGAATTGGCGCCACTGAGCAGCGCCGCTCTTTAATAGTTAGAAATATCATTGGAACTTTTAAAAGAGGTAATTCGATTCAAAATTAAAAGTTCTAGTGCTCCTTTTAAGTGTAAAAAGAGATTGGAGGCCTTCTTCAAAGCCCCTGTAATTTTCCAAACACATCCAGTGAAAATTTTGAGACAGCTATTTTGTTAGCTATAGTAGGAATGTCCAGCAACTTTGTCTTTTGGAATATTGGGTATGTCAATCTCCTATATTTATGCAATTGACCCATTATTCTTTAAAACTAAATCGAAAAGTGTTGTGTGGATGGTTGCCTATAAGAAACCCTCAGCGATATCTCTAGAATGACTGGGGGTGCTAACTTTCGGGCTGCTACTATTACAACTTCTGCTCTTACAATTTAAATAAATCAAAAGGGTCTAAGTGTATCCAGGCTTTCAAAGAGCATAGATGGAATGTTTTGGGAATGATATTAAGTATTATTTTTCATGTCAACTTTAGGATGTATAAAATTAAATTAAACAATACAATTTGTGTCCAGAGTAGAAATTGTTGAAAAAGTTTCTCCAACATACAAATAGCAAACCAAACTATGGATTCCTATAGAAAAAAAAATATATAAAATATAATTTTTTTCACTGAAAGGCACTATGTCAATGAAAAACGAACAGAAGTTAATTTGATAACTTATTTTACAAAACAAGTTTGTCAAAGAAAACTAAAGAGCTCCAATAGACCAAAAATGAACAGAGATAAATTCAAATAATCTTCTAATCGTAAAACTACCAAAAATCGCCATCGATAAATAAATGAAATACAAAACGAACAGAAATTACAATAAATAGCCGATTCAAACACAAAACGTGCAAAAACTAACATGAGTAGGGCTGGTAACGCCCATGCCTTCTCAGGGGCAGAACATAATTTGCACTTTAATGAAAAAAAGCAAATTACCGTGGATTGTCAGTTTAACATAGCCTATATATACTAATATTTATTCCTTTAAAGTTTTGAGAATTTTCATCTATTAAAGCAAAAAAAAGTGAAAACATTAAAAATGTATTTTGTTTTGATCGATTTACTTTATTTCTACTCATTTCTGGCTTAATGGAGCTCTTTACCTTTTTTGAAAAACTTTTGTTAAAAAAGTATATAAAACTTCATAATTTTGAAACGTCAAAATCAAGAATGTGCGAACTTGAAACATGGCCCCCAACGAAGCTTATTACATTGTAAAAAGTGTCTCAATTCACTTTACAAGTGTAGTTGCTTTAATGTTATTATCCAAGAATATATGCTATGATTGTAGTTTTTGACCATTCATCTGGGGCCAAACGGAAAGGTCATAAAACGCAAAGAACATTAGAACGTTACGAGAGAGGCGTAAAGTATTGAATAAATTTGTAAATGCGAATTTTGTAAAAAAAAAAATGGAATTGCAAGTAACTCCATTATGATTTGTTCAATAGAAGCTAAACATTAGAATCATATTCTTGTTTCCCTATTTTGACGAATGTTGAAATATTTTTTTTGTTGCTCAGAGAAGGGGAGGGGCTATTTTATGGATCCTAATTGAGAGTTGCATCACTCCCTAACTGAGCTCCAATCACATCAAAATTTCCTTACATTCCCGTATTAAAGTTGTTTTTGCTCTGCATAATTTCTCTACCTATGATTGATAACTGACAGACGTGTAAGTTGGTGTTACATGTCTCTGTATAAAATGAGTTATTAGGAAGATTCTATAATATTTATTTTTTAGGTACTAACAAAAAATATTCATTTAGAGAAGAAGATTCAACTAGAGAACATTAATTTTAACCAAAATTATCCTGAAAATTGTGGACAACGAGCTAAGTAGTCATGGTAGATGGTTGTGATGTAAACTACGATTTAATACTTGCTGTTCGTGAAGGAAAACTTGAAAGAACAAGAGAGTTAATCAATACTTTCGGGCTATCATACTCAAAAGAGTGGTCTGATGGATATGTGTTACTTTGTGAGGCTTTGAAAAAGGAGCATATGTCAATGGCTAGATTGCTTTTAGATTACGGTTGTAAAGTTAACTGTGAAAATTCTGAAAATGCAACTTTTGATGGTACGCCTCTTCATTACGCTGTAGTATGTGGTGATGTAGAAATTGTTAAGATTGTTTTAGATAAAGGCGCTTGGATTGATGCTGAAACTAAATCTGATAATAAACTATTATGGCCAAATGTTGATGTTGTGAGATTTTTCATAAAAGGTTGTACACCCTTGCATATTGCAGTAAGATACAACCGGGAAGAAATAGTTAATTTGTTGATAATCTATAAAGCTGATGTAAATGCCCAAGATAAAACTCGGAATACACCACTGCATATTGCTACTAGAATAGGCAACAAGAAGATTTTGAAACTATTATTAGAAAGTGGTGCCAAACCTGACTTTAGAAATGAGTTTGGTGAAACAGCACTTCATTATGCCTGTGATGTACCATGTAGTGACTGTGATATAGAAGTTATTGCAGCCCTTTTGGAATTTGGGTTCGACATAAATATTACGCGTCAGAATGGATGTACACCTCTTGGTTGTTATTCAAACAGAGTATTATTCGGTTATTTAATTCCCTCTGATATCCCAGTTGCTGAATATCTTGTCCGCCACATTGATAAAATGAAAGGGGCAAATTTATATGTAAGAGAAACAAATTTGCTAATAGTAAATAAACTAAAGAAATACATGATTCGGAAGGGTTATTTTGATGAGGGTGATTTTCTTCATCAATGTGCGAGAGAACTGGAAAGAATGAAGAATGAAAAAGTTTGTCTTTGTACTATTTCATTTTATGACATTTTGACAAAAGGGGCAAATTCATTGGCAGTGTCCATGAGGAATGAAAAATCTAGTAAAGGCTTTGAAATCGACAAACTATAAAAAAAAATTCCCATTGTATGCTACCATAATAAAAAGCCATTTCAGAAAGGGTATGGAAAGGAAAGAGTTACTTGACCTTGGCCTTGGAAGTTTATATTCTCTTTTTAGCAACCTTACTGACTTACCATATGGCTGCACTGTAAAAATATTGAGCTATTTCAGTAACAAAGACTTGGAAAATTTGATAGATGTATTTAAGTCTCATTGCATTAATTAGGTAAGAATAGTAGAATTGAGTGCTTCTGACACAAACTTATGGTTTTGGCAGTTGGAAGAAGATTTGGAAAACTAATCTTATGTTTTTTTCTAAAACAAGCTGTTTTACAAAGCGCCTGCAGCTGTAATTGGCTTCAAAGGGACAAGATTCACATATCATTGAATTCATTTGTATTAAGTCAAAATTTTTTAAAATAATCCTTTTTTAAACTATTACCGGACGTATTTTTGATATCAAATTATGTGCCGACAATTTTGTAAATAAAAGTCGCAGATTGAAAGATCTGAATTTCAACTATGGAATTATGTAAAAATGTTGCCTTTTGTGTTCATATACCGAAACAGTAGGAGAGAGCAGAAAGATAACATACTAAAGACTGCACAGGGATTATTAACCTTAATGATAAGAAGACGAGCTTTTAGAAGAGCATGCCGTCAATCTAAAAGAATAAGATATAAAATAGTTTAATAGTTTGTATATAGTGAATAAAATAGTTTAGATAATAAAATAGAATAAAATAGAATAAATAGAATAAAATAGAATAAAATAGTTTGTATATAGTGCACTAAAATAAAACCACCTCTGCTTAGCTTCGACCTAAAAACAAAATTTCATTTATGAAAGGAGTAATAGAATAAAATTAAAAGTGTAATTAAATAATTTGAATTAGAAATATAAAACTTTTTATGAAACTATTAAGGGAATAAATTTTCAAGAATGTAATTAGAAGAATTTGAATTGAAAATAGAAATAGAAGAATGCAATCAATAGAATTTGAATTCAAGATACAAATTCATTTATGAAAGAAGGACATGAAAATGAAAAATTGTAATGATCAAATTATGGTTCTGATCTCTCTAGACGTGTCAATTGAGTTTAATAAGAAGTCGGTAGTGGTAGAACAGTACATAACTGTAATGTTTATGAATTAAAACCTTTTTCTTGTTCTTAGATATTCCAGGTATTTCGAAATGAAATAAAGCCACTAGTATAAATAAAAATCAATATGAAACAGTATACTAATTAAAACTGGTGTATAAAACTTCATAATTTTGTGAAAATAATATTTTATATTTGGTTGAAAGACCATCTGTTTTACAAGAGAAAGAATTTCCATATATGCATTTTAACTAGTCATTTGAGTTAGTTTTTTAAACTACTAGGCTTTTGGGCTTAGAATTGTGTAATGTGTTTACTTGTCTTTTTGAGTGAGTATTATATATATAATACTATTATATATATATACACACACATATATATATATATATATATATATATATATATATATATATATATATATATATATATATATATATATATATATATATATATATATATATATATATATATATATATATATATATATATATATATATATATATATATATATATATAACTAAATAAATATATATATATAACTAAATAAATATATATAACTAAATTCAAGTAACTGAAAAAAATTGAAGGACAATGCTAAATTAGGTTATTTAAATTACATGATAAATTTGATTCATGGACTTATGTTTATACCGTAGTAGCGTATGCATGTAAAATATTTGTTAGAAGTACACCCAAAATGCACAGCAAGTATCCCGACTCTGCTTGCGCTTGCTGTTTGGACTGTTTGGTGCTTAACCCAGGGAGCTTGAGGCATTCTTTTCAATACATTGCTGGAATTTGTTGATTTATGTACTGTGATTGTTTGTCAGAATAAATGTATTTTTCAACGCATACATTAGCTTTTCATTGCTTCATTATTCAACATCGCCCATTCTGCTAGCTTTTTATTTAACGATTTTCTCTTAAAACCATTGAGACCTTTTTATTTAAATTACTTCTGTATTTTTTATTGCAATATCAATATGATTTTTTTATATTGTGCAGTACCGTACTAAAAATTTCATATTTTAAAGAGTGTATGATTCATTTTTTATAAAATAATCTAAACCGATAACTAATATTTTCTTGCTTTAACTCTGATTGAAGAGATTAAAAATGTTACTTGTCAAAATTTGTGTTTGAATTATATATGATAAGTTTTAAACCTTTACTGGTAGGGTGTTTTTTATAACACTCATGGTAGGGTGGGGTCAAAATGACCCAAATCTTCTGAAGGGTACCAGTCAATAAAATATTTAGATGGAAACATGAGCTTTTATTTTCAAATCTATTGACATAAGTACCATTGAAACCAATAAAAAGTTTGTTTCTAGATGCAGCTTGAGCAAACAATCACTGCATGTTCCTTACAGACACTATTTTTACAGATGGCACAGCATAGGGTAGTCTTGCGGTCCTTTTCCCTGGGACAGATACCACATCGATCTCGTTTGGCTGCAGAATGTTGTTCCCCAGTGTTATGGCTTTCTGCAAAGGGAATCCCAGCAACCTGGCATGTAAGTCGACAAAGTTCTCGTGGCAGAACTTTGTTTGGAGATCTGATGGTGTAAAATGGTCGGACCAAAGCCATACCTAACCTTATGAGGACCTCACGGCAGTTTCAAACCCCAAGCGGTTTCTGGTTGCAAAGGTTGACCTGTTCGTGCTGGTCCTTTGGGGCCAGCTCGTTCAGTCACGATGTTTATAGCTCTGGTTCGACTTGGGGGTGGTGCACTTTTTGACCACTTTGTTGTTCTGTCACGTCCTAGTAGCACATCCTTGTGGGTCCATCTTTTTGTTCTCTGAGAAAGAGGCACATCATCGAGATCTGGCTGACCTGGAGCTGGTGATGGCTGTTCTGCGAATTGACTTGAAGGAGCGGTAGCTTCATTGGATTCTTCTGCGCTTTCTTCTGATGATGAAATTTCATCTGGAACAAGGTTTTCCTGCTCGTCATTTGATGGCCTGTAGTCATCGTCGTTCTGGGTGTCGGATCCACTTGATAAATCGTCATCTTCTTCAAGTATCTGAATGATATCTTCCTCTGTAAGGCGCTTCTCAGCTTGGGTATCCATTCTTTCTCTAAGGGCAAAAGAAAATGATAAAGTTTTCCATATGAATAACTTTTCAACACTGAAATCCGGAAAGAAAGGGTGAAAAAGGCCAAAACAGAGAAATTAAAAAGTGAAATCCAACTAGAATTTACAAAAAAAAAACAACAATTAAGTCATTCTTGGCAATGACAGAAATGTGTAATACTAGCAACAAATATCCTATTTATTAAAAAAACCAAATCTTCATTTTCCTTTTTTTTGTAACGTTATTGGTAGGGTGGGGTCAAAATGACCCCAGACCACTCTTACCTCCTCTGCCTTTGATGCCAGCTACTCGACTGATTGTATGCTTCAACACCACCAAGTTTCCGGAGAATACACGAGAGAACAGCGCTTTGCTCCTAACGGCATAGGAGGAATACACTCTCAAAGGGTCCTTGGGGTCAAAAAGACCCCACCCTACCAGTTAAGGGTTAAAGAAATTTTTTTTTTTGGTTTGACTGGGAATCAAGGGAATTCTCACTTGGGAGAACTGTTTCTTAATCAAAGGAAAATGATGTTTCACGCGAAGATAAGGCATGATAAAGGATGTTTTTTAATGGGTTTGCAGAAAAAGATGTAGGAAAAAATTATCATTATAAATTAGATAATATAGTTTTAACTCTGTCTTTGTCCTAAGATTTTATGTTTTTCACCTCATTCCAGAGGGAATGTACCTGATGTTTCACATGTAAAACTATCCATCAGTAGTTGAACCACGTGCGTCACTCTCCCTTCAACTCACTAAAGCATGCTGCTACCTAGAGTATCTGACATTGTCTTAACATCAATCTACAGATCCTAATAACATATGTCACAGTACAACCTTGTTCGCGCTTGATACGGTTATACCAGTTAAAAATTGAGTCACTCTGCTTCTCCACTGATGCCTAAGACGAAATTGGCTAGATAAGTCCCAGATCAGGCCAATACAAACTTCACCTGCGGGATGTTAATTTTAAATCTGACGTGCAATTGCTCCCAAACGACTCTATAGTATTTTATATTTCATCTATTTTAAAAGATTAAAATATAAAGTCAAAAGATGAAAAAATTTTATAAAAATAATAATGAACTTTATTCATTAACACTTAATTTTACATATAATCAACAAATTACACTTGCACAAAATGAATTAAAAACTAGTTGACTGACAAGTCGTCTGGACTTGTGGGCAAACAAGTTAGCTAGGCTTGATATACCGGCCCGCTTAGAGTCTCAGGAGGGCGACTCAGTTTTACGAATGACACATGACCAACAAAATGAGTGAGCTCACAGGTGACTTTTCTAGGGCTGATTGTGTCAAACTAGTGACCTAGGAATATTGGCAAACTAGGGACCTAAGAATATTGGCACTTGAACTAAAGACCATAGATCTAGTGCTTTTTTTAGCATATCACATGAATTGTGCTTCGAAAAGTGCAGATTTCTGTCATTTTATGCCGCAGAACTGGAAGTTCGGTTTTAGATTGTGCCACCAAAAAAACTTATATTTCTGCTATTTTGTTTGACAACAAAGCAAAGAAAAAATTCTCCTTCAACTTCAGTATACCCTAGAACAGAGATTTTAACCTTCTAAAGAATGAAGTTTTTAATAGTGAAATACAGCGATTCATGCCAGTACTCGTTGAATATTTAAAAACCAGAAGTCGAAAACTTTTTTAATTTTTTATTATGAAAATTTTTACTTTTTGTTTTTTACTTTTTATTTAGTACTTTTTTCAAAAGTACTAAAAAACTTAAGCGTAACGAATGAGGTGTTGAGAAGGAGGCAACCCCCTTCATATACGTAATAATTTCAGTTTGTTTTAAGTTTTAATGTTTCGAGCTAAAAGTTGAAAAGAAAAGAAAAGTTGGACTCAAAATTCCTAGGCCAGAACATAATTTGCACATTACTGAAAAAAATACAAATGAATGTGCATTGTCAGTTTAATATACATATACTGATATCTAGTAATCAAAATTTTAATATTATTTGATTTATTTAAGTTATAAAACTAAAAATATTTATACTTTTTTCAGTAAAGTGCAAATTTTGTTCTGGCCTTCGGAAGGCATAGAGGTTTTGAGCCCAACTTATGTTAACTTCTGCTCGTTTTTGAGTTTGACTCGGTTATTGTAATTTCTGTTCGTTTTGGGTTTCATTTATTTATCGATGCTGAATTGTGGCAGTTCCACGCTTGGTAGATTATTAGATTTTATTTTTGCTCATTTTTGTTTAATGGAGTTCTTTATTATTTTTTTTTTAAACTTATTTTGTGGAAAAAGTGTTTTAATTAATTTATTGAAAGAACCATACAACAATAACCAGGTCCTTCAATGCTAAAATTAAACGTGCATTTTCAAATAGTATTCTGACATGCCAGATCTCAATTCAAATTTGTTTCAATAAACAACTAGTAAATCATAAATCTTGGATAAAGTTGACAAACTATTAATTTTGCTACAAAACCCTTTTTTCTTTCGTAAACCTAACTACAAACCACAGTTTTCGTAAAGAATCCAAAAAGAAAATAAGCAAACTCGAGGAGGAACCGACCACCGAAAATCACGAAAACTACCTGTCAGGCGTCGTAAAAGTGTGCCTGTCGTTGGAAAACGTGCCACGCAATCTAGGGATTATGTCATACGCGGGAAAGGTTTAGAGTTGGGCCTCTTCAGGAGGAGAAATGATAGAACGAAAAGAGACACCTTTAGATTGCAAATTAAACCCCTATTTTCATGGTTTGGTTCGCGTTTTTGGTACTTCATCTCCAGCCCCCCCCCTCCGATGGTCTCATATACCCTTAGGCTACGTAAAGAGAAGTAAAGTAATAATTGATGAAAACTAATTCAAAAACAGATAAAAATAGGGGAAAAAACAAGGATGAGATAAGATATTTATTTCAAAAAACTGTCTTTCACAAGCCCCGAAGGACCGAATTCGCATTTCGGAGTCATAAGCCAAAAAATAAAGAATCATAAAAAAAGCACAAAAAATAAAAAAAAACTGGCAAACCACTGCCAAAAACAACAATATCCAAATGGGAAAACCATTCATTAGTCGAAAAAAAAAATTAAGCGGGAAAATGTCAGAAACTGAAAAAGGTAAAAACTAAAAACGAGTAAAGTAAAATTAACGTTGAAAAGGTTTAAAAGATAATATATAAAAGGGGGGAGGAAACAAAAAAAAAATCGAACGAACGAAAAACTTGGGTATCACCAGTACCAAAGAGAGAAAAAAAAAAGGAACACTAGCGGTTTATTTTTTCCGTAATGAAGGGTACAAAGGTTTTTCATACCTGGAGGTCAAGCAACGGATAGAGGACAAGATAGGAACGGGTTCAGAAACAGTACATGACAGGCGGTGTCTGGATGGGGGGTGTCTTTTGGGGAAAATGTTTTCCGTACGAGGGTTTATTATTGGATTTTTTTTTTGCAAAACGGAGGCACAACGTTCCTCTCTTGTGCTCAAGTGTTTCCAACTTGGCTTTTTTTTGAAGGAGCGAGTATGGTACCTTAAATTCTTTGAAAATTTTCCTCGGAGCTCTTTTATGAATGGATTGAATTTTTTCTGATTCATTATGGGAGATATCAGGATGTTAAAGTAAACCATCTTATTTAAGATATGGGTGGACAAAAGAGGTATAGATCCTTAAGGACTGGGGTAGGGGGACATTAAATTTATTCAAGAGCTTAAGGAGAGACATAGAAGCATTAGCTCTATGGACAATATCTTTAACATGGATATCCCTTTTTAAATTAGAGGAAATTGTAACATCAAGTAATTTAAAGGAGGAAACAGAAATATCTAGGGGGATAGGGTTGAGGAAAAAGGGTGATGTTTTAAGGAAACATATTGGCATTATCATATATTTCGAGGGTTTTACTCTCATGTCTATGTCTGTAGCGTCATCTGCAATATCATTGAGGATGCTCATGGGGTTGCTTACTAAGTTTATGCAGCAGGTTTCAACAACCGTTAGGTCATCCACAAATTTCCATCTGTCGGGAAATTCCTTAGTGAGGCTATTTATCATAACAGAAAACAGGAGGGGACCTAGGAGAGTACCTTGGGGTACTCTATTGTGGACTGGGAGGGGCTGGAATAATGATTCTGATATTTGACCACTTGTGATCTATTTGCTAAAAAGGAGGCAACCAATTGAACCAGGAAAGAATCAATATTAAAATCAGTTATAAGTTTCTCAACTAAAATATTGTGGTTAACACGATTAAATGCTTTTTGAAGGTCAATGGACATTAAATTTAGCCAGCAATTAGGGTTTTCGAGAATTTTCCCAATTGAGTCAATAAGAAAAACAATGTAATGGGAAGTAGAAGTGGATTTGATGTTCCCAAATTGTCTCAGGTCAGTGAGAGGTAAGATTTTTTCCTTTTGCCAGTCTGCAAGGAATCCTTCATATAGTTTAGAGAATTAGTGAGTAAAATAGGATGAACACCTTCAAAACCAGGTTTTCCGTCTTTCTTTTTCAAGGGGGTTATGCGGATATTGGTCAGACTCAGTAATTTCATTGAAAATAACAGACAAAGGCTTTGAAAGGAAGTCACTCAAAGCATTTATTAGAAGAAAAGGGATGTTTAAAGGGCAGGCACTAGTTCTTCGTAGTTTCATAATTCTTTTTTCGATGCCCGAGGAAGATGTGTAAGGGTATCCAGGCGGAAGATCATCAGTTGGTAATTGATAAGACAATGCCAGAAGGATCTGGACAATCAAGGCAAGGAACTTGTTTAGATTTTTAGCATTAACTTCTCGGGATTCTGGTAGGTTGAAATCAAACTGGTCTAGACTTCTACCACACAACTTCTTAATTTCGGAATACCATTTTTTTGTTTTATTGGTGAACAATTCTTTGACCTTATTCTTGTAGTAGGATCGGGCAGCTTTACGTATTTCCTTTTTAATTGCTTTGCTTGGTATATTTGCTTCATCCAGTTTACCATCATAGGCAGCGCGATAGCGCTGCCTAAGTAAAGAACGATATGGGCACAATGTATTTTTTTTTTATCCATACCCTGGCACTTCGTATCGAAGGAGTTGTCGTATAAACTTCGAAAAGGGCTCATTCGATTGGAAAGTGGAGTGGCTATTGCCCTTTTTAATAGTCGAAGGTGACTGGAGGGCAACTAGGCCCCCCCCCCCCGCCCATCATTCCCCCAAACACATCCAATCAAAATATTGAGATAGCCATTTTCTTCAGCGTAGTTGATTTCCAGATAGAAAAAATGTTTTTGGGAAGGAAACTCCCCCACAACCCTCGGGGCAAGGGTTTTAAGTTATGCCCTGAGGGCATATAAGAACGATGTTGGCGCAATGTATCATTTATTATTTTTTTTCCTTTAGAGCAGGGCACTTCGTATCGAAGAAGTTGTCGTGGAAACTCCGAAAAGAGCTGATTCAATTCGACATTGGAGTGGCTTTTGCACATTTTAATAGTCAAAAGTGATTGGAAGGCAACTTAACACCCCTTACACGCCCCCCGTTTCTCGAAACACATCCAATCACAATTTTGAGATAGCCATTTTGTTCAGCGTAATTGATTTCCGGATAGAAATTAGGTTTTTGAAAAGGACACTACCTCACAGCTCTTACGGCAACTGTTGTAATTGTCTTGGTGGTATTAAAGGTTTTATAAAAAGCATGGCCATGGACGTTTCAAAAAAGGCTCATACAGTTGGAAATTCAAAGGGCTTGTGTCCTTTTTAATAGTTAAAAGGAATTTGAGGGCAACTAGCCCCCCCTCCCACGCCCATCATTCCCCCAAACACATCCAATCAAAATTTTGAGATAGGCATTTTGTTTAGCGTAGTTGATTTTCAGATAGAAAATATGTTTTTGAGGAGGACACTCCCCCACAACATTCGGGGCAAGGGCTTTAAGTTATGCCCTGAGGGCATATAAGAACAATGTCGGCACAATGTATCATTTATTATTTTTTTCCTTTAGAGCAGGGCACTTCGTATCGAAGGAGTTGTCTTAGAAACTTCGAAAAGGGCTCATTTAATTGGAAATTGGAGTGGCCTGTGCCCTTTTTAATAGTCGAAAGTGATTGTAAGGCAACTAAAACCTCTTCCACGTCCACCATTTTTCGAAACACGTCCAATCAAAATTTTGAGATAGCCATTTTGTTCAGTGTAGTTGATTTGCAGATAGAAATTATCATTTTGAGGAAGGCACTATCCCAAAACCCTCAGGGCAAGGATTGTGATCTATATCCTGGGGGCAAGTAAGGTTTTTATATAAGATAGCCTCGTCGAAACTTCTAAACACGTTAATTAAATTGGGAATTCAACGATATACTGCCCTTTTTAGTAGTCAAATGTGATTTGAGGGCATCTAACCCCCCACCCCACCACGCCCATCATTCCCCCAAACATCCAATCGAAATTTTAGATAGCCATTTTGTTCAGCGTAGTTCATTTCCAGATAGAAAATATGTTTTTGAGGAGGACACTCCCCCACAACCTTAGGGGCAAGGGTTTTAAGTTATGCCCTGAGGGCATATAAGAACGATGTTGGCACAATGTATTATTTATTATTTTTTTTTCCTTTAGAGCAGGGCACTTCGTATAAAAGAAGTTGTCGTAGAAGTAGAAATGGGGGTACCAGCGCGATCGCTCACCCCTGCTGCCACCTATAACTTTTTTTTACATAGTTTATGGATGGTTATGTGTGTTGGTCGATTTATTTGATGTTTTATGGTTTTTTCAGTGAGAATGAAAAAACAGAAAGTTTGTCACATTTATTTGATGTTTTTCATGGATTGTTATGTGTGTTGGTCCATTTATGTCTGTTTTTATTGATGGTTATGTGTGTTGATTATTTGATGGTTTTATGGATTTTGTCAGTGAGAATGGAAAAACAGGAACTTTGTCACTCCCTTCCTGTTGTTGTTCAATGCAAATGATATGAGTTTCCGGGAGATCGCGTGTTTCCAATATTTGTTGTTCAAGCCAAATGTTATGAGTTTCCGGGGAACACCTGTGCTGTCAGTCATTAATCAAATTGTTTCCAGGGAATGTCTGACAGATGACGTCAAGTTAATTAATGTCTTTGATGCATTTCCAAAGAGAATTGTCTCCGAGACAAAGTTTAGATCATACATGACAGATGATGTCATGATTGATTGATTGACACAAAAGGGGAATTAATTTGTTGTTCTAAAGAGAATTGATTCACGAAAGGGAAATTAATTGGGACTTTTAACAAGAGAATCGTTTCCGAGGCGAAGTTTAGATCTTAGCGATGAATTGTTCTAGCGCGGGAATCAGGTTTCCAAATAATTGAAATACGCCAGCGCAGGGAGGCTAAACAAAAGGAACATGCTGAATTACGTTTAGGGATTAATTAGGCGATACCGTTTTAGCCATTTTAGGGAATTATTTCGGTGAAACAGTTAGAGACAGTATAAAATATGATTTTTGAAGAGATTTTAGAAGAGAATTTAATGGTGAAACACTGTGGTCGTTATAATACACAAGTTCCATTTGAACAGTGTTGTTAGGTCCTATGCCCCAACCCCAAAGGGCTCCAATCCCCCTACCCCAACCCCGAAGGAAGCCCCAGGTCTTCAAAGGTCCATCAGGCTCCCAAAGGGCCACCCGGCCCTCAAGGGTCCCCCAGACCCCCCCCCCCCCCGGGCCCCAAAGGGCCCCTCCCCCTTTAGCCCCCAAAGGGCCCCTCCCCCTCCATCCCCCTCCTCACATTCCCCTCCTCCCCCTCCCCTCCCCTCCCCTCCCCTCCTCCCCCTCCTCCCCTCCCCTCCCTTACTCCCCTTCCCTCCCCCCATTTTTTAATATTTTTTTTGTGCGTTGAGACACAGAACGACCCCCTCCCCCGCCCTCCCCCTCCCAAAGGGCCCCTGGCACCCCAAAGGCCTGATTTTTCAAAGTTCATTTTGAATTTCTTTCGTTGAAAAGCAAGAGTTGGAATATTTCACTATTGTTTGGTTGTGGTTTACCTTGTCACAGTTACATTTTCTTGATTTTTCAAAGTTTATTTTGAATTTCTTTCGTTGAAATGCAAGAGTTGGAATATTTCAGTAGTGTTTTGCTCTGGTTTACCCTATCACAGTTACATTTTTTTGATTTATCAAAGTTCATTTTGAATTTCTTTTGTTGAAATGCAAGAGTTGGAATATTTCAGTAGTGTTTTGTTGTGGTTTACCTTATCACGGTTACATTCTCTTGATTTTTCAAAGTACATTTTGAATTTATTTCATTGAAATGAAAGAGTTGAATTATTTCAGTAGTGTTTGGTCATGGTTTACCTTGTCACAGTTACATTTTCTTGATTTTTCAAAGTTCATTTTGAATTTCTTTCCTTGAAATGCAAGAGTTGGAACATTTCAGTAGCGTTTTGTCGTGGTTTACCTTGTCACAGTTACATTCTCTTGATTTTTCAAAGTTCATTTTGAATTTCTTTTATTGAAATGCAAGAGTTGGAATATTTCAGTAGTGTTTTGTCTTGGTTTACCTTGTTAGAGTTACATTTCCAGGATTTTTAACAGTTCATTTTGAATTTCTTTAATTGAAAAGCAAGAGTTGGAATATTTCACTATTGTTTGGTTGTGGTTTACCTTGTCACAGTAAAATTTTCTTGATTTTTAAAATTTCATTTGAATTTCTTTCATTGAAATGCAAGAGTGGGATTATTTCAGTAGTGTTTTGCTGTGGTTTACCTTATCACAGTTACATTTTCTTGATTTATCAAAGTTCATTTTGAATTTCTTTTATTGAAATGCAAGAGTTGGAATATTTTAGTAGTGTTTTGTTGTGGTTTACCTTATCACAGTTACATTTTCTTGATTTATCAAAGTTCATTTTGAATTTCTTTTATAGAAATGCAAGAGTTGGAATATTTCAGTAGTGTTTTATCGTGGTTTACCTTGTCACAGTTACATTCTCTTGATTTTTCAAAGTACATTTTGAATTTCTTTCATTGAAATGCAAGAGTTGGAATATTTCAGTAGTGTTTTGTTGTGGTTTACCTTGTTAGAGTTACATTTTCATGATTTTTCAAAGTTCATTTTGGATTTCTTTCATTGAAATGCAAGAGTTGGAATATTTCAGTAGTGTTTCGTCGTGGTTTACCATGTCACAGTTACATTCTCTTGATCTTTCAAAGTTCATTTTGGATTTATCACGTTGAAATGCAAGAGTTGGAATATTGCAGTAGTGTTTTGTCGTGGTTTACCTTGTCACAGTTACATTCACTTGATTTTTCAAAATTCATTTTGAATTTCTTATGTTGAAAAGCAAGAGTTGGAATATTTCAGTAGTGTTTTGTTATGGTTTACCTTATCACAGTTACATTTTCTTGATTTATCAAAGTTCATTTTGAATTTCTTTTATTGAAATGCAAGAGTTGGAATATTTCAGTAGTGTTTTGTCGTGGTTTACCTTGTGAGAGTTACATTTTCACGATTTTTCAAATTTCATTTTGAATTTATTTCGTTGAAATGCAAGAATTGGAATATTTCACTAGTGTTTTGTTGTGGTTTACCTTGTCACAGTTACATTTTCGTGATTTTTCAAAGCTCATTTAGGTTTTCTTTCATTGAAATGCAAGAGTTGGAATATTTCAGTAGTGTTTTGTCATGGTTTACCTTGTCACAGTTACATTCTCTTGATTTTTCAAAGTTCATTTTGGATTTCTTTCATTGAAATGCAAGAGTTGGAATATTGCAGTAGTGTTTTATCGTGGTTTACCTTGTCACAGTTACATTCCCTTTGATTTTTCAAAGTTCATTTTGACTTTCTTATGTTGAAAAGCAAGAGTTGGAATATTGCAGTTGTGTTTTGGTAGGGTTTACCTTATCACAGTTACATTTTCTTGATTTTCATAGTTCATTTTGAATTTCTATCGTTGAAATGCAAGAGCTGGAATATTTCAGTAGTGTTTTGTTGTTGGTTTACCTTGTCACAGTTACATTCTCTTGATTTTTCAAAACTCATTTGAATTTCTTTCATTGAAATGCAAGAGTTGGAATATTTCAGTAGTCTTTTGTCGTGGTTTACCTTGTCATAGTTACATTCTCTTGATTTTTCAAAATTCATTTGAATTTATTTCATTGAAATGCAAGAGTTGGAATATTTCAGTAGTGTTTTGTTGTGGTTTACCATGTCACACTTACATTCTCTTGATTTTTCAAAGTACATTTTGGATTTCTTTCATTGAAGTGCAAGAGTTGGAATATTTCAGTAGTGTTTTGTCGGGGTTTACCTTGTCACAGTTACATTCTCTTGATTTTTCAAAACTCATTTGAATTTCTTTCATTGAAATGCAAGAGTTGGAATATTTCAGTAGTGTTTTGTTGTGGTTTACCTTGTCACAGTTACATTCTCTTGATTTTTCAAAACTCATTTGAATTTCTTTCATTGAAATGCAAGAGTTGGAATATTTCAGTAGTGTTTTGCTGTGGTTTACCTTGTCACACTTACATTTTCTTGATTTTTCAAAGTTCATTTTGGATTTCTTTCATTGAAAAGCAAGAGTTGGAATATTTCAGTACTGTTTTGTCGGGGTTTACCTTGTCACAGTTACATTCTCTTGATTTTTAAAAGTTCATTTTGGATTTATCACGTTGAAATGCAAGAGTTGGAGTATTTCAGTAGTGTTATGTCATGGTTTACCTTGTCACAGTTACATTCTCTTGATTTTTCAAATGTTCAGTTTGAATTTCTATCGTTGAAATGCAAGAGTGGGAATATTTCAGTAGTGTTTTGTTGTGGTTTACCATATCACAGTTACATTTGCTTGAATTATCAAAGTTCATTTTGAATTTCTTTTATTGAAATGCAAGAGTTGGAATATTTCAGTAGTATTTTGTCGTGGTTTACCTTGTTAGAGTTACATTTTCATGATTTTTCAAAGTTCATTTTGGATTTCTTTCATTGAAATGCAAGAGTTGGAATATTTTAGTTGTGTTTTGTTGTGGTTTATCTTATCACAGTTACATTTTCTTGATTTATCAAAGTTCATTTTGAATTTCTTTTATTGAAATGCAAGAGTGGGATTATTTCAGTAGTGTTTTGTCGTGGTTTACCTTGTTAGAGTTACATTTTCATGATTTTTCAAAGTTCTTTTTGAATTTCTTTCGTAGAAATGCAAGAGTTGGAATATTTCACTAGTGTTTCGTTGTGGTTTACCTTGTCACAGTTACATTTTCTTGATTTTTAAAAGTTCATCTCGGTTTTCTTTCGTTGAAATGCAAGAGTTGAAATATTTCAGTAGTTTTTTTTCATGGTTTACCTTATCACAGTTACATTCTCTTGATTTTTCAAAGTTCATTTTGGATTTCATTCCTTGAAATGCAACAGTTGGAATATTTCAGTAGCATTTTGCCATGGTTTACCATGTCACAGGTACATTCTCTTGATTTTTCTAAGTTCATTTTGGATTTCTTTCGTTGAAATGCAAGAGTGGGATTATTTCAGTAGTGTTTTGCCATGGTTCACCTTGTCACAGTTACATTCTAATGATTTTTCAAAGCTCATTTTTGGTTTCATTCATTGAAATGCAAGAGTCGGAATATTTTAGTACTGTTTCGACGTGGTTTGCCATGTAACACTAACATTCTCTAGATTATTCAATGTTGATTTTTGATTTTTTTCATTGAAATGCCAAAGTTGGAATATTTCAGTAGTGTTTTGCCATGGTTTACCATGTCACAGTTACATTCTCATGATTTCTCAAAGTTCATTTTGGATTTCTTTCATTGAAATGCAAGAGTTGGAATATTTCAGTTTATTGAAATGCAAGGGTTGGAATATTTCAGTAGTGTTTTGTCGTGGTTTACCTTGTTAGAGTTACATTTTTATGATTTTTCAAAGTTCATTTTGAATTTTTTTCGTTGAAATGCAAGAGTTGGAATATTTCACTAGTGTTCTGTTGTGGTTTACCTTGTCACAGTTACATTTTCTTGATTTTTTAAAAGTTCATTTCGGTTTTCTTTCATTGAAGTGCAAGAGTTGGAATATTTCAGTAGTGTTTTGTCATGGTTTGCCTTGTCACAGTTACATTCTCTTGATTTTTCAAAGTTCATTTTGGATTTCTTTCATTGAAATGAAAGAGTTGGAATATTTTAGTAGTGTTTTGTTATGGTTTACCTTATCACAATTACATTTTCTTGATTTATCAAAGTTCATTTTGAATTTCTTTTATTGAAATGCAAGAGTTGGAATATTTCAGTAGTGTTTTGTCGTGGTTTACATTGTTAGAGTTACATTTTCATGATTTTTCAAAGTTCATTTTGAATTTCTTTCGTTGAAATGCAAGAGTTGGAATATTTCACTAGTGTTTTGTTGTGGTTTACCTTGTCACAGTTACATTTTCTTGATTTTTAAAAGTTCATTTCCGTTTTCTTTCGTTGAAATGCAAGAGTTGGAATATTTCAGTAGTGTTATGTCTTGGTTGATCTTGTCACAGTTATATTCTCATGATTTTTCAAAGTTTATTTTGTATTTCATTCCTAGAAATCCAATAGTTTGAACATCTCAGCAACGTTTTGCCCTGGTTTACCTTGTCACAGTTACATTATTATGATTTTTCAAAGTTCATTTTGGATTTCTTTCATTGAAATGCAAGAGTTTGAATACTTCAGTAGTGTTTTGCCATGGTTTACCATGTCACAGTTACATTCTCATGATTTTACAAAGTTCATTTTGGATTTCTTTCATTTAAATGTAAGAGTTGCGATACTTTAGTAGTGTTTTGTCGTGGTTTACCTTGTCACACTTACATTCTATAGATTCTTCAAAGTTCATTTTAGATTTCTTTCATTGAAATGCAAGAGTTGGAATATTTCAGTAGTGTTTTGTTATGGTTTACCTTGTCACACTTACATTTTCTTGATTTTTCAAAGGTCATTTTTGATTTCTTTCGTTGAAATGCAAGGGTTGGAATATTTCAGTAGTGTTTTGTTATGGTTTACCTTGTCACACTTACATTTTCTTGATTTTTTAAAGTTCATTTTGGATTTCTTTCATTGAAATGCAAGAGTTGGAATATTTCAGTAGTGTTTTGTCGTGGTTTACCTTGTCACAGTTACATTCTCTTGATTTTTCAAAGTTCATTTTGGATTTATCTCGTTGAAACGCAAGAGTTGAATTATTTCAGTAGTATTTTGTCGTGCTTTACCTTGTCACAGTTACATTCTCTTGATTTTTCAAAGTTCATTTTGGATTTTTTTCGTTGAAATGCAAGAGTTGGAATATTTCAGTAGTGTTTTGACACGGTTTACCTTGTCACAGTTACATTCTATTGATTTTTCAAAGTTCATTTTGAATTTCTTTCATTGAAATGCAAGAGTTGGATTATTTCAGCAGTATTTTTTCGTGGTTTACCTTGTCAAAGTTACATTCTCTTGATTTTTCAAAGTTCATTTTGAGTTTCTTTCGTTGAAATGCAAGAGTTGGAATATTTCGGTAGTGTTTTGTCGTGGTTTACCTTGTCGCAGTTACATTTTTTGATTTTTCAAAGTTCATTTTGACTTTCATTCATTGAAATGCAAGAGTTGGATTATTTCAGTAGTGTTTTGTAGTGGTTTACCTTGTCGCAGTTACATTTTCTTGATTTTTCAAAGTTCATTTTGGTTTTCTTTCATTGAAATGCAAGAGTTGGAATATTTCAGTAGTGTTTTGTCATGGTTTACCTTGTCACAGTTACATTCCCTTGATTTTTCAAAGTTCATTTTGGATTTCTCTAGTTGAAATGCACGAGTTGGAATATTTCAGAAGCGTTTTGTGGTGGCTTACCTTGTCACAGTTATATTCTATTGATTTTTCAAAGTACATCTTGGATTTCTTTTATTGAAATGAAAGAGTGGGATTATTTCAGTAGTATTTTATCGTAGTTTTCCATGTCACAGTTACATTCCCTTGATTTTTCAAAGTTCATTTGGATTTCTTTCATTGAACTGCAAGAGTTGGAATATTTCAGTAGTGTTTTGTTGTGGTTTACTTTGTCACACTTACATTCTCACGATTTTTCAAAGTTCATTTTGGTTATCTTTCATTGAAATGCAAGAGTCGGAATATTTCAGTAGTGTTTTCTCGTGGTTTACCTTGTTAAAGTTACATTCTCTTAATTTTTCAAAGTACATCTTGGATTTCCTTTGTTGAAATGCAAGAGTTGGAATATTTAAGTAGTGTTTTGTCGTGGTTTACTTCGTCACAGTTACATTCTCTTGATTTCTCAAAGTTCATTATGGATTTCTTTCGTTGAAATATGTTTTGTCATGCTTTACCTTGACACAGTTAAATTTCTTGATTTTTGTTAGGCTAAGTTAGGTTATGTTAGATCAAGTTAGGTTAGGTTAAGTTAGGTTAGGTTGGGTTAGCCTACATACGCGTGTGTACGTAGGCTAACCCAACCTAACCTAACTTGATCTAACCTAACCTAACCTAGCCTAACAAAAATCAAGAAATTTAACTGTGTCAAGGTAAAGCATGACAAAACATATTTCAACGAAAGAAATCCATAATGAACTTTGAAAAATAAAGAGAAAGTAACTTTGACGAAGTAAACCTCAACAAAACACTACTGAAATATTCCAACTCTTGCATTTCAACAAAGGAAATCCAAGATGTACTTTGAAAAATTAAGAGAATGTAACTTTAACAAGGTAAACCACGAGAAAACACTACTGAAATATTCCGATTCTTGCATTTCAATGAAAGATAACCAAAATGAACTTTGAAAAATCGTGAGAATGTAAGTGTGACAAAGTAAACCACAACAAAACACTACTGAAATATTCCAACTCTTGCAGTCCAATGAAAGAAATCCAAATTAACTTTGAAAAATCAAGGGAATGTAACTGTGACATGGAAAACTACGACAAAATACTACTGAAATAATCCCACTCTTTCATTTCAATAAAAGAAATCCAAGATGTACTTTGAAAAATCAATAGAATATAACTGTGACAAGGTAAGCCACCACAAAACGCTTCTGAAATATTCCAACTCTTTCATTTCAAATAGATAAATCAAAAATGAACTTTTAAAAATCAAGTGAATGTAACTGTGACAAGTTAAACCAGGACATAACACTACTGAAATAATCCAACTCTTGCATTTCAATGAAAGAAAAACAAAATTAACCTTGAAAAATCAAGAAAATGTAACTTTGACAAGGTAAGCCACTACAAATCACTACTGAAATAATCCAACTCTTGCATTTCAATGCATGAAAGTCAAAATGAACTTTGAAAAATCAAGAAAATATAACTGATACAAGGTAAATCGAGACCAAACACTAATTAAAGGGTAAAAATCTTTCATTTCAATTAAATAAGCACAAAATGAACAATGAAAAAACATAATAATGTAACTCTGACAAAGTAAACTACGAAAAACCACTCCTGAAATATTCAGGCTTTTCCATTTCATTCAAAGAAATTCAAAGTGAATTTTGAAAAATCAATAGAATGTAACTGTGTCAAGGTAAACCATGGCATAACACTACTGAAATATTCCAACTCTTGCATTTCAACGAAAAAAATCCAAAATTAACTTTGAAAAATCAAGAGAATGTAACTGTGACAAGGTAAAGCACGACAAAATACTACTGAAATAATTCAACTCTTGCGTTTCAACGAGATAAATACAAAATGAACTTTGAAAAAACAAGAAAATGTAAGTGTGACAAGGTAAACCACGATAAAACACTACTGAAATATTCCAACTCTTGCATTTCAATGAAAGTAATCCAAAATGAACTTTGAAAAATCAAGATAATGTTAGTGTGACAAGGTAAACCATAACAAAACACTACTGAAATATTCCAACTCTTGTATTTCAATGAAAGAAATCAAAAATGAACTTTGAAAAATCAAGAAAATGTAAGTGTGATAAGGTAAACCACAACAAAAAACTACTGAAATATTCCAACTCTTGCATTTCAATGAAAGAAATCTAAAATGAACTTTGAAAAATCTATAGAATGTAAGTGTGACAAGGTAAACCACGACAAAACACTACTAAAATATCCCAACTCTTACATTTCAATGAAAGAAATCCAAAACGAACTTTGGAAAATCATGAGAATGTAACTGTGACATGGTAAACCATGGCAAAACACTACTGAAATAATCCCACTCTTGCATTTCAACGAAAGAAATCCAAAATGAACTTTGAAAAATCAATAGAATGTAACTGTGACATGGTAAACCATGGCAAAACGCTGCTGAAATGTTCCAACTATTGCATTTCAAGGAATGAAATCCAAAATGAACTTTGAAAAATCAAGAGAATGTAACTGTGACAAGGTAAACCATGACAAAACACTACTGAAATATTCCAACTCTTGCATTTCAACGAAAGAAAACCGAAATGAACTTTTAAAAATCAAGAAAATGTAACTGTGGCAAGGTAAACCACAACAAAACACTAGTGAAATATTCCAACCATTGCATTTCAACGAAAGAAATTCAAAATAAACTTTGAAAAATCGTGAAAATGTAACTCTAACAAGGTAAACCATGACAAAACACTACTGAAATATTCTAACTCTTGCATTTCAATAAAAGAAATTCAAAATGAACTTTGATAAATCAAGAAAATGTAATTGTGATAAGGTAAACCATAACAAAACACTACTAAAATATTCCAACTCTTTCATTTCAATGAAAGAAATCCAAAATGAACTTTGAAAAATCAAGAGAATGTAACTGTGACCAGGCAAACCATGACAAACACTACTAAAATATTCCAACTCTTGCACTTCAATGAAAGAAAACCGAAATGAACTTTTAAAAATCAAGAAAATGTAACTGTGACAAGGTAAACCACAACAGAACACAAGTGAAATATTCCAACTCTTGCATTTCAACGAAAGAAATTCAAAATGAACTTTGAAAAATCATGAAAATTTAACTATAACAAGTTAAACAACAAAAAAACACTACTGAAATATTCCAACTCTTTCATTTCAATAAACAGAAATATTTCAACTCTTAAATCTCAATGACAGAAATCCAAAATGAAATTTGAAAAATCAAGAAAATGTAAGTCTGACAAGGTAAAACCATAGCAAAACACTAATGAAATATTCCAACTCTTGTATTTCAATGAAAGAAATCCAAAATGAACTTTGAAAAATCTATGGAATGTAAGTGTGACAAGGTAAACCACGACAAAACACTACTAAAATATCCCAACTCTTGCATTTCAATGAAAGAAATCCAAAATTAATTGTTAAAAATCATGATAATGTAACTGTGACAAGGTAAACCATGGCAAAACACTACTGAAATATTCCAACTCTGGCATTTCAATGAAAAAAATCAAAAATGAACTTTGAAAAATCTATATAATGTAAGTGTGACAAGGTAAACCACGACAAAAACCTACTAAAATATCCTAACTCTTGCATTTCAATGAAAGAAATCCAAAATTAACTTTGAAAAATCATGAGAATGTAACTGTGACATGGTAAACCATGGCAAAACGCTACTGAAATATTCCAACTGTTGCATTTCAATGAATGAAATCCAAAATGAACTTTGAAAAATCAAGAGAATATAACTCTGATAAGGTAAACCATGAAAAAACACTACAGAAATATTCCATCTCTTGCATTTCAACGAAAGAAAACCGAGATGAACTTTTAAAAATCAAGAAAATGTAACTTTGACAAGGTAAACCACAACAAAACACTACTGAAATATTCCAACTCTTGCATTTCAACGAAAGAAATTCAAAATGAACTTTGAAAAATCATGAAAATGTAACTCTAACAAGGTAAACCACGACAAAACACTACTGAAATAATCCCACTCTTGCATTTCAATAAAATAAATTCAAAATGAACTTTTATAAATCAAGAAAATCTAACTGTGATAAGATAAACCACAAAAAAACACTACTAAAATATTCCAACTCTTGCATTTCAATGAAAGAAATCCAAAATGAACTTTGAAAAATCATGAAAATGTAACTCTAACAAGGTAAACCACGACAAAATACTACTGAAATATTCCAACTCTTGCATTTCAATAAAAGAAATTCAAAATGAACTTTGATAAATCAAGAAAATGTAACTGTGATATGGTAAACCACAACAAAACACTACTGAAATATTCCTACTCTTGCATTTCAACGATAGAAATTCAAACTGATGATTTGAAAAATCAAGAGAATGTAACTGTGACCAGGTAAACCATGACATAACACTACTGAAATATTCCAACTCTTGCATTTCAACGTGATAAATCCAAAATGAACTTTTAGAAATCAAGAGAATGTAACTGTGACAAGGTAATCCCCGACAAAACAGTACTGAAATATTCCAACTCTTGCATTTCAATGAAAGAAATCCAAAATGAATTTTGAAAAATCAAGAAAATGTAACTGTGATAAGGTAAACCACAACAAAACACTACTTAAATATTCCCACTCTTGCATTTCAATGAAAGAAATTCAAATGAGTTTTGAAAAATCAAGAGAATGTAACTGTGACAAGGTAAACCACAACATAACACTACTGAAATATTCCAACTCTTGCATTTCAATGAAATAAATTCAAATGAGTTTTGAAAAATCAAGAGAATGTAACTGTGACAAGGTAAACCAACAACAAAACACTACTGAAATATTCCAGCTCTTGCATTTCAACGATAGAAATTCAAAATGAACTATGAAAATCAAGAAAATGTAACTGTGATAAGGTAAACCCTACCAAAACACAACTGCAATATTCCAACTCTTGCTTTTCAACATAAGAAAGTCAAAATGAACTTTGAAAAATCAAAGGGAATGTAACTGTGACAAGGTAAACCACGATAAAACACTACTGCAATATTCCAACTCTTGCATTTCAATGAAAGAAATCCAAAATTGACTTTGAAAAATAAAGATAATGTAACTGTGACAAGGTAAACCATGAAAAAACATTACTTAAATATTCCAACTCTTTCACTTCAATGAAAGAAAACCTAAATGAACTTTGAAAAATCCATAAAATGTAACTTTGACAATGTAAACCACAACATAACACTAGTGAAATATTCCAACTCTTGCATTTCAATGAAAAAAATTCAAAATAAACTTTGAAAAATCATAAAAATGTAACTCTAACAAGGTAAACCACGACAAAACACTACTGAAATATTCCAACCCTTGCATTTCAATAAAATAAATTCAAAATGAACATTGATAAATCAAGAAAATGTAAATGTGATAAGGTAAACCATAACAAAACACTACTGAAATATTCCAACTCTTGCTTTTCAACATAAGAAATTCAAAATGAATTTTGAAAAATCAAGGGAATGTAACTGTGACAAGGTAAACCAAGACAAAACACTACTGCAATATTCCAACTCTTGCATTTCAACGTGATAAATCCAAAATGAACTTTGAAAGATCAAGAGAATGTAACTGTGACATGGTAAACCACAACGAAACACTACTGAAATATTCCAACTCTTGCATTTCAATGAAAGAAATCCAAAATGAACTTTGAAAAATCATGAAAATGTAACTCTAACAAGGTAAACCACAACAAAACACTACTGAAATATTCTAACTCTTGCATTTCAATGAAAGAAATTCAAAATGTACTTTGAAAAATCAAGAGAATGTAACTGTGATAAGGTAAACCACGACAAAATACTACTGAAATATTCCAACTCTTGCATTTCAATAAAAGAAATTCAAAATGAACTATGATAAATCAAGAGAATGTAACTGTGATAAGGTAAACCACGGCAAAACACTACTGAAATATTCCAACTCTTGCATTTCAATAAAAGAAATTCATAATGAACTTTGATAAATCAAGAAAATTTAACTGTGATAAGGTAAACCACAACAAAACACTACTGAAATATTCCCACTCTTGCATTTCAATGAAAGAAATTCAAAATGAACTTTGAAAAATCAAGAAAATGTAACTGTGACAAGGTAAACCACAACCAAACAATAGTGAAATATTCCAACTCTTGCTTTTCAATGAAAGAAATTCAAAATGAACTTTGAAAAATCAAGAAAATGTAACTCTAACAAGGTAAACCACAACAAAACACTACTGAAATATTCCAACTCTTGAATTTCAATGAAAGAAATTCAAAATGAACTTTGAAAAATCAAGAGAATGTAACTGTGTCATGGTAAACCATGATAAAACACTACTGAAATATTCCAACTCTTGCATTTCAATGAAAGAAATCCAAAATGAACTTTGATAAATCAAGAGAATTTAACTTTGACAATGTAAAACATGACAAAACTCTACTGAAATAAGCCCACTCTTGCATATCAATAAAAGGAATTAATAATGAACTTTGAAAAATCGAGAGAATATAACCCTGATAAGGTGAACCACAAAAAAACATTACTTAAATATTCCGAGTCTTGTATTTCAATAAAGAAATCCAAAATGAACTTTGAAAAATCAAGATACTGTAACTGTGATAAGGTAAACCACAGCAAAACACTACTGAAATATTCCAACTCTTGCATTTCAACGAAAGAAATTCAAAATAAACTTTGAAAAATCAAGAAAATGTAGCTGTGACAAGGTAAACCACAACCAAACAATAGTGAAATATTCCAACTCTTGCTTTTCAACGAAATAAATTCAAAATGAACTTTGAAAAATTAGGCCTTTGGGGTGCCAGGGGTCCTTTGGGAGGGGGGAGGGGCCGGGGGGAGGGGGTCGCTCTGTGTCTCAACGCACAAAAAAAATATTAAAAAATGGGGGGAGGGAAGGGGAGTAAGGGAGGGGGAGTAGGGGAGGGGGAGGGGAGGGGAGGGGGAGGGGAAGGTGAGGAGGGGGGTGGAGGGGAGGGGGCCCTTTGGGGACTAAAGGGGGAGGGGCCCTTTGGGGCCCGGGGGGGGGTCTGGGGGACCCTTGAGGGCCGGGTGGCCCTTTGGGAGCCTGATGGACCTTTGAGGACCTTGGGCTTCCTTCGGGGTTGGGGGATTGGAACCCTTTGGGGTTGGGGTAGAGGACCTCACAACACTGTTCAAATGGAACTTGTGTATTATAACGACCACAGAGTTTCACCATTAAATTTTCTTCTAAAATCTCTTCAAAAATCATATTTTATAATATCTCTAACTGTTTCGCCGAAATAATTCCCTAAAATGGCTAAAACGGTATCGCCTAAATAATCCCTAAACGTAATTCAGCATGTTCCTTTTGTTTAGCATCCCTGCGCTGGCGCACTTCAATTATTTGGAAACCTGAGTCCCGCGCTAAAACAATTCATCGCTAAGATCTAAACTTTGCCTCGGAAATGATTCTCTTGCTAGAAGTCCAAATTAATTTGCCTTTCGTGAATCAATTCTCTTTAGAACAACAAATTATTTCCCCTTTTGTGTCAATCAATCAATCATGACATCATCTGTCACGTATGATCTAAACTTTGTCTCGGAGACAATTCTCTTTGGAAATGCATCAAAGACATTAATTAACTTGACGTCATCTGTCAGACATTCCCTGGAAACAATTTGATTAATGACTGACAGCACAGGTGTTCCCCGGAAACTCATACCATTTGGCTTGAACAACAAATATTGGAAACACGCGATCTCCTGGAAACTCATATCATTTGCATTGAACAACAACAGGAAGGAAGTGACAAAGTTCCTGCTTTTCAATTCTCACTGACAAAATCCATAACAACATCATAAAATCACCACACATAACCATCAATGAAACCAGACATAACTCGACCAAAACACATAACCATCAATGAAAACAGACATAAATGTGACAAAGTTTCTGTTTTTTCATTCTCACTGACAAAATCAATAAAACATCAAATAAATCGACCTACACACATAACCATCCATAAACTATGTAAAAAAAAGTTATAGGTGGCAGCAGGGGTGAACGATCGCGCTGGTACCCCCATCTCTACTCGTAGAAACTTCGAAAAGGGCTCTTTCAATTGGAAATTGGAGTGGCTTGTACCCTTTTTAATAGTCGAAAGTGATTGGAAGGCAACTAACACCCCTTCCACATCCACCATTTCCCGAAACACATCCAATCAAAACTTTGAGATTGCCATTTTTTTTTCAGCGTAGTTGATTTCCAGATAGAAATTATGTTTTTGAGGAGGACACTCCCCTACAGCCTTCAGGGCAAGAGTTGTAAGTTACGGCCTGGGGGCATATAAGGTTTTTATAGAACGCGTTATCGTAGAAACTTCAAAAAGGGCTCATTCGATTGGAAATTCAAAGGGCTAGTGCCATTTTTAATAGTCGAAAGTGATTGGAGGGCAACTAGCCCCCCCCTCCCTGACGCCCCTCATTCCCCCAAACACATCCAATCAAAATTTGAGATAGACATTTTGTTCAGCGTAATTGATTTCCAGGTAGAAAATATGTTTTTGAGGAGGACACTCCCCCACAACCCTCGGGGCAAGGGTTTTAAGTTATGCCCCGAGGGCATACAATAACGATGTTGGCGCAATATATTATTTATTTTTTTCTTGGTCTTAGGCCAGGGCACATAGTATCGAAGTAGTTGTCGTAGAAACTTCGAAAAGGGTTCATTCGATTGGAAATTAAAGTGGCTAGTGCCCTTTTTAATAGTCAAAAGGGATCGGAGGGCAGCTATCCCCCCACGCCCATCATTCCCCCAAACACATCCCATAAAAATTTTGAGATAGAAATTTCGTTCAACGCTGTTAATTTCCCTAGAGACTATATGTTTTTGAGAAGGAGACTCCCCTACAATCCTCGGTGTAAGGCTTTTAAGTTATGCCCTGGGGGTATATAAGAACGATGTCGGCACAATGTATTTTTTATTTTTAGAGCAGGGTACTTCATATCAAAGAAGTTTTCGTAGAAACTTCGAAAAGGGCTCATTCAATTGAAATTCGAGTGGCTTGTGCCCTTTTTAATAGTCGAAAGTGATTGGAAGGCAACTAACACCCCTTCCACACAAACCATTTCTCGAGACACATCCAATCAAAATTTTGAGAGAGCCATTTCGTTCAGCGTAGTTGATTTCCAGATAAAAAATATGTTTTAGGAGGTCACTCCCCCCACAACCCTCAGGGCAAGGATTTTAAGTTATGCCCTGGGGGGCATATAAGAACGATGTCGGCACAATGTATTATTTATTTTTTTTTTCCTTTAGACCAGGGCACTTCGTATCGAAGAAGTTCTCGTAGAAACTTCCAAAAGGGCTCATTCAATTGGAAATCGGAGTGGCTTGTGCCCTTTTTAATAGTCGAAAGTGATTGGAAGGCAACTAATACCCCTTCCACATCCACCATTTCCCGAAACTCATCCAATCAAAATTTTGAGATAGCTTTTTTTTCAGCGTAGTTTATTTCCAGATAGAAATTATGTTTTTGAGGAGGACACTTCCCCACAGCTTTCAGGGCCAGGGTTGTAAGTTATGCCCTGGGGGCATATAAGGTTTTTATAGAAGACGTTGTCTTAAAAACTTCAAAAAAGGCTCATTCGATTGGAAATTCAAAGGGCTAGTGCCATTTTTAATAGTCGAAAGTGAATGGAGGGCAACTAGCCCCCCCCCCTGACGCCCATCATTCCCCCAAACACATCCAATAAAATTTGTGGGGGAGTGAGGAGGTCACTCCCCCACAACCGTCAGGGCAAGGGTTTTAAGTTATACCCTGGGGGCATATAAGAACGATGTTGGCACAATGTATTATTATTTTTTTTTTTAGACCAGGGTACTTCGTATCGAAGAAGTTTTCGTAGAAACTTCAAAAAGGGCTCATTCAATTGAAATTCGAGTGGCTTGTGCCCTTTTTAATAGTCGAAAGTGATTGGAAGGCAACTAACACCGCTTCCACGCCCCCCATTTCTCGAGACACATCCAATCAAAATTTTGGGATAGCCATTTTGATCAGCGTAGTTGATTTCCAGATAAAAAATATGTTTTTTAGGACGACACTCCCCCAACAGCCCCCAGTGCAAAGGTTCTAGATTACACTCTGGGGGCAAATAAGAACAATGTTGTCAAAATGTATTATTTATTATTTTTTTTCCTTTAGAGCAGAGCACTTCGTCTCGAATAAGTTATTGTAGAAACTCCAAAAAGGGCTCATTTATTTGGAAATTGGATTGGTTTGTGCCCTTTTTAATAGTCGAAAGGGATTGGAAGGCAACTAACACCTCTTCCACGCCCACCATTTCCCGAAACACATCCAATCAAAATTTGAGATAGCCATTTTGTTCAGCGTAAATGATTTCCAGATAAAAATTATGTTTTTGGGGAGGACACTCCCCCACAGCCCTCAGGGCAAGGGTTGTAAGTTATGCCCTGGGGGCATATAAGGTTTTTTATAGAAGGCGCTGATGTAGAAACTTCAAAAAAGGCCCATTCGATTGGAAATTCAATGGGCTAGTGCCCTTTTCAATAGTCGCAAGTGATTGGAGGGTAACTAACCCCTCTCTCACGCCCACCTTTTCCCCAAACACATCCAATCAAAACTTCGAGATAGCCATTTTGCTCAACGTAGTTGAAAGTTCTGGAAATTAGGTCTTTGAGGATGACAACCCCCTTACAGCCCTCAGGGCATGGGTTGTAAGTTATGCCCTGGGGGCATATAAGGTTTTTATAGAACGCGTTGTCGTAGAAACTTCAAAAAGGGCTCATTCAAATGGAAATTGAAATGAATAGTAGCCTTTTTCATAGTGGAAAGTGATTGGAAGGCAACTAGCACCCCTTCCACGCCCACCATTTCCCCAAACTCATCCAATCAAAATTTTGAGATAGCCTTTTTGTTCCACGCAGTTTTAAAAATCAGGAAATTATATCTTTGAGCAGGACACTCCCCCAAGAGTCTTCGGGGCAAGGGGTATAAGTTATGCCCTGGGGGCATATAAGTTTTTATTGAAATCTTTGTCCTAGAAACTTGAAAAAGGGCTCATTCGATTGGAACATACAACAAGCAATAATATAAATGAATAAATAGATCTTAAAGCGAGTAATGTTTAGATTGAATATTAAAATCAAGCTTAAAACGAAAAAAAATATTTTCCTTTCGAAGTATTAATGAAGCTTAAGACGAACAGAAATTAAACAAACAATCAATGCAAATAAACATACAATAGATATTAATGTAAATTAATAAATAAATCTTAAAACGAGTGAGACTTAAATTGAATATACAAATCAAGCTTGAAACGAACAAAATCACTTCAAACAAGAGTTTGGGTATCACCTAAACTTGTTGTAGTTTAGTTTTAGTTAAAAGTTTTAGTTTATAGTTGTTGTTTAGTTTTAGATATGAGTTTTAGTTTAGAGTTTTAGTTTGATATTAGCTTACAGTTTTAGTTATAATTATAGTTTAGTTTAGTTGTAGCTCACAGTCTAGAGTTTAAGGTTAGACTATCAGCACATTGAGTTTTAGTTAGAGTTATTTTTTGTTTTAGTTTTGGTTAAGTGTTCTATGACTTATAGTTTAGTTTTAGCTAAACGGTTTAATTTAGAGTTTTAGCCTAGAGTCAGAGCTTAGAGTTTTTCCTTGCACTTTTAGTGTAGTTTAGTTTTAGATAAGAGTTTTAGTTTAGAGTTTCCGTTTGGTATTAGCTTACAGTTTTAGTTAGAGTTATAGAAGTTAAGAGTTTTAGTTTAGAGTTTTTTGAGTTTTAGTTTAGAGTGTTAGCTTAGAGTTTTAGTTAGAGTTTAGATTTTTAGCTTAGAGTCTTAGCTTAGAGTTTTAGTTTTATTTATAGTTTAGTTTAGTTTTAGTTGAGAATTTAGAGTTTTAGTTTAAAATTTTTCCGTGGAAAAACGTGGTTAATGTCCGCAAAGAAAAAGTGAATTTTGATAGCAATACATCAAAAGAACCAAACCTTATTATACTGATTCCAAATATAAAAGATTCATCAACTTCTGTGCTACACTAGCCTGATTAGTAATACTTTGTTTTAAAGAAAGGGAGTAAACACCTCCCAAAAGTCAAGGAATCCTTAAAAAAATCACACCAGGAAAATCAGCGTATCAGAGAACCATGCTGTAGAATTTTCAAGCTCCTATATATAAAAATGTGGAATTTTGAATGTTTCACCAGAAGAAAAATCACTGATGTGTATTTTTTTCCCCCGAGGGGGATATCTAACCCTTGACCTATTTGCAGTAAAAAAAAGTAGGCTAAACAGGATTCCCCCCTCCCCCTGGAATATTCCTCCCAGAAAATTCCTCTCCTTATGGAAAATTTCGTTAAAACATAATTCGAAATAATAAAGCTAAGAAACTCCAATTTTACCGTGAATAATAAGGAGGAAGGTAAAAGTTGTATTAGTCCCCACCATATCAGTGTTACTAGAGAAGTGATTGAAAGTTATGGAGCCAGTAAAGTGAAAATACGCCAAAAGCACCATTTTTCTAATGGAAATGCGCAGAATAAACGATTGTTCAAAAAAATACACCGATTGGAAAAATCCAATGCGCAGCTGCCACAAAAGGGTAACTCTATGCCATACGAATCCACAAGAAAAATTCAAATGCGCAGCTGCCACAAAAGGGTAACTCTATGCCATACGAGTCGAATGGAAAAATCCAATGCGCAGCTGCCACAAAAGGGCAACTCTATGCCACACGAACCCATCGGAAAAATCCAATGCGCAACTCCAACAAAAGGACAACATTATGCCATACGAATCCATTAGAAAAATCTAATGCGCGACTGCCTCAAAAGGGCATACTTTTTTTCCTGATCTCTCAGGAATAAAGAGCTTCATTGGCTGAATTTTTTTTCGACACGAGGGGTGAAGTGGGTTTACATAGGCCTTTTTTTGGGGGGGGGGGGGCGGGGGGGGGGGTATTACAATTAAACAATACAAATGCATAAACAATTGGTATATATTCGTTATGTTACATTTTTACGAATCGGAGAAACAATATTTTTAGAGGGGTCAAATCCCCTATCCTCCCTCTGGCTAAAGCCATAGGTTCAGTAGATTATGGCTAATGACTGGAATTCTTAGGAATCAAGTCTGGATTATTGATAAAATTATCCTATGTTGGCTAAGTAATTTTGGATATTAGTTTATATTTAAAATGGATAAAATATTAAATTAGCTGCCATGGATTTTCTTTTTATATAAATATGGTAAAATCGCTTCGAAACTTATATAAGTTAAAAAAATGTATCATCCAGTTGATAAGAGCCTAATTAGTCATATTGAAAACGGATGGACTGATGCTAATTTATTTAAATATTATGGATGGGTAGAAATCAGTGTTTTGAAGCCCACAGCTAAAAGGAAGAAAGTTGCCGTTTCTTAGCTTATCTTATGAAGAACCTGACATAATATATTAGGGTTGTTACACTGGATATTGTAAATTTCTATTACCCCTGGATTTAAAAGTGAATTCTGCTACAGTGGCTGTTTTTTGTAATAATAAACTGTTTCTATTGATGAGAACATTTCTTCTTTGGGGACCTTATTAACTCCCTACGGTCCTTTGGGGTCAAGCGGGAACCTTATTAAACCCTTTCGAATTTTTCAATTTTTTATTCAACCCAAACAGAATATAAATACATGGGCGTAGGGAGAGGGGCAGCTGCCCCCCCCCTAAATCTTCAAATTTACATTAGATATAGCTGAAAAAGCAAATGGTTGGAAAAGCAGTTGATAAAAGGCCCTCCAACACACTATCGAATGCCCCCCCCTAGACAATATGCTGCTTACGCCCATGTATAAATAGTATGCCTCTAGTTATATTCATTATTTTATACTCTTTGCAGATATAATATGTTTCCTTGACCTATTCTAAGGCTAAGAATATATTCTAAGGGAGAAGAGGTGCATTGTAAGGAAATTTATTATGAATTTGTGATATTTAAAAAATGGGCCTTTACATTAAGGAATCTAATAATATTGTTTCTATTAGCATGTCCTCTAAATACGGGGTAAACCACTAAAATTTACCAAGTCATTTTTATAATTTCATTTAAAATAACAAAAAGAGATTTTTCAAAAAAAAATTAATATTTTTTGACAGCGCATATTTTGACATTTTGGAGGATCAAATGCCCCTCCTCTTATGGCACCACCAGACCTGGGGTAATATCAAAACCTTTAAGTTTGAATAGATTTATAGTTTCTTAAGTTTTTCACTTATTGTTTTTTTTTATTTTTGATGCCCATTTTGGTAAAAGATTAGATTAGGGTAGGGGTGGATCCAGGGTTCTTTTTACGGGGGGGGGCGCAAAATAGATTCATCCAATATACTTGCGTTAGGAGCAAGTTTAATTAACGCAAACTTGCGTTAAATAAGTAAATTACACTAAATTAAACTACATTAGAGGGCGCGTGCCCCCTCGCCTCCCCAGGATCTGCCACTGGAACAAGGACTATTGAGAGTAAAAAATGTTAGGAAAACAATTCTTACCTCATAATATGCAATATAAATGTAGCGAATACATTTCGACTGAAGCTCCACCATGTCTTATCCCCAGCCCCTCTCCCTTATATCTAAATATACAGCCTAAATTAAATGTTTTTCCTGCAATCTGCCAAAACATCGGTCTTGTTTCAACCTCTCTATACGTAAATTGAATCAACTGTGATGAAACAAGAACCAAAAACGTATTTGCTGTATGCGTGAGAAATATAATATTTAGGCTAGATATTTCCACATTAGATAGAGGGGGTGGGTTTTAGGTAAAGTATAGTGAAACTGCAGTCAAAATACATTAGGAGAGATACATTAAAAACAGATATTCTGCATATTATAGAGTAGAAATTATTGTTAATATGATCCCTTCTCAATAGCTCATACTCTAGACCTGCATACTCATTTTCTTCAGGCAGATAACATGGCACAAAAAAAAAAAAAAAAAAAAAAACAAAAAAAAAAAAATTAAATAATTTCTTAGACTACACTGCTTTTCCATTTACAAAAAATTAAACAGGAAAAACAGGTTTTAATTTCTATAAAGCAGTGAATACAAAACACTTAATTAAACAAAAATACTCCGAATATCGGCTCTACATCCGGGAGCCTTTCTCAACGGAAAAACAAAAAAAATTTCTTACATCAACATAAAAAACATACTAAACAAACAAAAGAAAAAATATAAATAAATAGGAAAAGAAAACTCATACATTAAATAAACAATTCCATTCACTGGCGTATAAACAAAATCGAATGCTTATATTGATTGGAACACGCCTTCTCACAGAATATAAATTGAAATATATCAAAAATGAAAATATATTTATGCTTAAACTAAAACAAAAAAGGTCAGCTAACCCCCGGCCCATAACCCCTAAATAGATCTCACAGGTTCATCACCCAATGTTTGAATTATGAATTGAACAGATTCGTTTGCTTGCAAGGTTAGCTGCAGTTCGTTTACTTTTCCCAGCATTTAACCCAGTCTGACCTTTGTCCGCAAGGTCATCATTCGTATCGGAACTGTTATTAAAAATAACATTGGTTGAAAATTTTACGTGCTTTTTAATTAAACTATTATAAATCGAATTAATCCTAAAATCCCCTTTATCTCTTTTGATACTAATACCCCCATATATTATCTTTTTTATTTCTATAATTTCACTGAAGCTTTGTAAAAGTCCTACTGACGTATCTACTATTTTTGTTTGATCAAATAAAATACTGTGATGAGGAAAATTATAAAGATGTTCTGCAACAGCTGACTCAAACGTTTCTGATGTTTTATTTTTGTTTTAGAGCGCAATCTATTGCATTCTTGTGATCACAAGAATGCAATACACAAGTTGTATTACAAGTTCTTTCCAAGGGGATCAGTTAGCCCAAGAATATATGGTTTGCCAAAAATACATAAAATACGTATCCCTTTAAGACCTATTGTTTCAACGACCAATTCACCAACGGTAAAAATCGAGAAATGGGCAGCAATGACTCTTAAACCTTTATTATATCTCCAAAATTCGTATATAAAAAACGGAATTTTTAAAAGATAAACTTATAAGTGTAGAAATATCAGAAGAATCTAGATTGTTCGGTTTTGATATAAAATCCATGTTTACGTATTTCCCTTTTTATGAATCGCTTAGTATTTTATCCAAAAACTTTAAGAATGTAAAAATGAGATAGAAAAATTATCTTTGGGGATGGAACTGGAAACTATATTACATTTACTCAAAATAATTAGTAGGTATATTAATTACTTCCCGTTCAGAGATAATTTTTGCCATCAAATCACGGGATTGGCAATGGGAGGGCCTATAAGTCTGTTGTTAGAAAATATTTATGTAGAGTATGTAGAAAATTTAGCTATAGAAACATATTTTTTAAAACCTAAATTTTGGGGCAGATATATGGATGATATTTTAGTTATTTGGAATTACGGGGCCCTTTTCGGGGTTTCTACGACAATTCCTTCGATACGAATTGCCCTGGTATGGAAAAAAATAAATAAATAATACATTGAGCCAACATCGTTCTTTACATAGGTACCGCGGTTGCGCTGCGATTGAAAAAGGGTAATTTCAATTTCCAAACAAATGAGCCCTTTTTGAAATTTTTACAACAGCGTTCTATATAAACCTTATATGCCCCCAGGGCATAACTTACTACCCTTGCACTGAGGGCTCTGACAGGGGTTATCATCCTAAAAGACCTAATTTCCAGAACTTTCAACTACGTTGAACAAAATGGATATCTCAGAATTTTAACTGAACGTGTTTGAGAAAAAGGTGGGCGTGAGAGGGGCATTAGTCGCTATCCAATCACTTTCAACTATTATAAAAGGCACTTGCCCTTTCACTTTCCAATTGAAAGAGCCCTTTTGATGTTTCTACGACAACACTTTCAATAAAAACTTTATATGCCCCTAGGGCATAACTTACAACCCTTGCCCTGAGGGCTGCGGGGGGGGGGAGAGGTTGTCATCCTTACAGACCTAATTTCCAAAATTTTCAACTAATTTGAATAAAATGGCTATCTAAAAATTTTCATTGGATGTGTTTTGGAAAAAGGTGGGCGTGAGAGGGTGGTTAGTTGCCCTCAAATAACTTTTGACTATTAAAAACTGCTCTAGCCCTTTGAATTTCAAAAGGAATGAGCCCTTTTTGAAGTTTCTACGACAACGCGTTCTATAAAAACCTTTTATGCCCCCAGGGCATAACCTACAAACCTTGCCCTAAGGGTTGTGGGAGGGGGGTTTCATCCTCAAAGACCTAATTTCCATAACTAAAAACTACGTTGAATAAAATGGCTATTTCAAAATTTTGATTGGATGTGTTTGGGGAAAAGGTGGGAGTGAGAGGTGGGAGTTAGTTGCCCTCCAATCACTTTAAACTATTAAAACGGGCACCAGCCCTTTGAATTTCCAATCGAATAAGCCTTTTTTGAAGTTTCTACGACAACATTTTCTATAAAAACCTTATATGCCCCCAGGGCATAACTTACAACCCTTGCCCTGAGGGCTGTGGGGGAGTGTCCTCTTCAAAAACATAATTTCTATCTGGAAATCAACTATGCTGAACAAAATGGCTATCTCAAAATTTTAATTGGATGTGTTTCGGGAAATTGTTGGCGTGAAAGGGGTGTTTAATGCTTTCCAATCACTTTCAACTATTAAAAAGGGCACAAGCCACTCCAATTTCCAATTGAATGACCCTTTTATGAAATTATTAAGACAACTTCTTCGATACGGAGTGCCCAGGTCTAAAGGACAAAAAAAATGATACGTTGTGCCAACATCGTTTTTATATACTCCTTGGGCATAGCTTAAAACCCTTGCCCTGAGGGTTGTGGGGGAGTGTCCTCCTTAAAAATACATTTTCTCTCTGGAAATCAACTACGCTGAACAAAAGGCTATCTCAAAATTTTGATTGGGTGTGCTTGGAGACATGATGGGCGTAGGGGGAGGAGGAAGGGCTAGTTGCCCTCCATTCACTTTCGACTATCAAAGAGGGCACTAGCCACTCCAATTTCCAATCAAATGAGCCCTTTTTGAAGTTTCTACGACAACTCCTTCGATACAAAGTGCCCTGGTATGGAAAAAAATAATAATAATGCATTGTACCAACACCGCTCTTTACTTAGGCAGCGCGATTGCGCTGCCTATGATTATTTACATAGGTAGTCTTTTTTTGTAATAAATTAAAAAACCTTTTTCTACAAAATAAGTTTTTCAAAGAAAAGTAAAGAGCTCCACTAAAACAAAAATTTGCAAATATAAAATCCAAAAATCTACGAAGTTTGTAACTACCACAAATCACCATTAATAAATAAATGAAATCCAAAACGTACAGAAATTATGAAAAATAACCGATTTAAACTCAAAATGATCAGAAATTAATACTACTTGGGCGTAACACCCCTGTGCCTTCCAATGGCTAAAACATAATTTGCTCTTTACTGAAAAAATTATAAATGTTCTTACTTTTATAACTTTAATAAATCAAATAATATTAACATTTTGATTACTAAATATCAGTATATGTACATTAAACTGACAATGCACATTCATTTGTATTTTTTGTTAAATGTTTGTTTAACTTTTCTTTAAAAAACTTGTTTATTGGAAAATATTTTTTAATTAATTTCTGTTCGTTTTATATTGACATAGTCTTTTCAGGGAAAAAGAAAATAATACTTTAAATCTTTTTGTTTTTTAAGACTTTATAGTTTGGCCTGCTATTTGTATGCTGGAGAGGCATTTTCAGCAATTTTTAACAACATACACCCTTTTAAAAATCTGGGCACAAATAGTACTGTTTAATTCAGTTTCACTCCTCCTCTAGTTGACCTGAAATGGAAAACTTGATACCATTCGCAAAAAAATCTGTTTACTTTCTTTGATAGCTTGGATAAACTTACGCTATTTGGATTTGGTTAAATTTTAAGAGCAGAAGTAGCCCCAAAAGTTTGAACGTAATATCCTCAGTCGTTCTGGGGATACTGCTGAGATGCCTTTATTGGGAGTTAGCATTATCACAGTGCATTTTGATTTAATCTCAAGACAACATTTAGTTTTTAAACATAATGGGCAAATAGGATGGTGGGCGTGGGAGGGTGGGAGTGGAAGGGGGATTAGTTGCCCTCCAATCACTTTCGACTATTAAAAAGGGCATCAGCCCTTTCTATTTTCAATCGAATGAGCCCTGTTCGAAGTTCCCACGACAACTCCTTCGATACGAAGTGCCCTGGTTTAAGCAACAACAACAACAAAAAATATCACTAATCACTTTCGTCCATTAAAAACAGTACTAGCCCTTTGAATTTCAAACCGAAGGAGCCTTTTTTCAAGTTTCTACGACAAAGATTTCGTTAAAAACCTTATATTCCCCCAGGGCATAACTTATAACTCTTGCCCTGAAGACTCTGGGGGGGGGGGGTATTCTGCTCAAAGGTATAACTTCCTGAACTTTGAACTGCGTGGAACAAAATGGCTATCACAAAATCTTTATTGGATATGTTTGGGAAAATGGTGGGCGTGAGAGGGGCGTTAGTCGCTCTCCAATCACTTTCAACTATTAAAAAGGCACTAGCCCTTTCAATTTCCAATTAAATTAGCCCCATGGCATAATTTACAACCCTTGCCCTGAGGGCTGTGGGGGGTTGTCATCCTCAAAGACCTAATTTCCAGAACTTAAAACTACGTTGAATAAACTGGCTATCTCAAAGTTTTGATTAGATATGTTTGGGGAAAAGTTGGGCGTGAGAGGCGTGTTAGTTGCCCTCTAATCACTTTCAACTTTTAAAAAGGGCGCTAGCCCTTTGAATTTCCAATCGAACGAGCCTTTTGTTAAGTTTCTACGACAACACCTTCTATAAAAAAAAACATTATATGCCCCAGGGCAGAAATTACAACCCTTGCCCTAAGGGCTGTGGGGGACTGTCCTCAAGAACATAATTTCTATCTGGAAATCAACTACGCTGAAGAAAATGGCTATTTCAAAATTTTTCTTAGATGTATTTCAAGTAACGTGGGAGTGGAATGGGTGTTAGTCGCCTTCTAATCACTTTCGAATATTAAAAAGGGCACAAACCACTCCAATTTCTAATTGAATTAGCGCTTTTCGAAGTTTCTACGACAACTTCTTTGATACGAAGTGCCCTGCTCTAAAGGATAAAATTAATAAATATATGGGGGCTTGGGCGCCCCCCTCCATATTGGCACCCCTGGATGATACCCAATGCTTTCTTAGTGAACAGGACTTTTGATACACATTCAAAAATCTTACTGTTATAAGGCTCAAAATATTTCGATCTATATTATGGTTCCGCCATTTAA
This sequence comes from Artemia sp. Qi Xiang Cuo, assembly GCF_049724085.1. NCBI lineage: Eukaryota > Metazoa > Arthropoda > Branchiopoda > Anostraca > Artemiidae > Artemia > Artemia sp. Qi Xiang Cuo. The sequence continues at coordinate 73,737 of NW_028300699.1, forward strand.
AATATCTAAAAAAGTTCGAACACTGGAATGTCTTATTAAAATTATACTGATTGTAACGTGTTTTATTTAAATTATTTTAGAAATAATCTTGCAACGTAAAGTTACTTCATCTGGGAAAACTTGGCCTCTGAGAAACTTAGCGGAAGATCCTCAATACTGTTTCAAAATGTATATATATTAGATTTGAGTAAATATAATTAATAAAAATCAAAGAGAGGAATAGTAGCTATAGTAGACAGCTAGTTAATTGGCTACTAGTTTCTCACTTGCTTGCATTATTTACAAGAAATATTTGACTAATCTTAACGAGTGACAGAAACTACCGAAACCTCTAAAAAAAACTTACCTAGATATTTACCTCTTGGATGGTATGGAAAAGAGTTTTTTTTTTTTAATATAATACGAAGTATATGTGAATTTTATAAATATAAACCGCGTGCTCTAAAGGGGGCTTAGTCGACCATACCAAATATTTTTTTTTTAAGTACACATTCATTAAATTTGGCTTAGTAAGAGCTTGTTTTATTTAATTTTCATTAAAAACAATTATTAAAATTTTCAATAATTGCTTTAATTGAAGATTAAGCAGAGGATTAGTGGCTAATGGCGATACCTCTATAAAAAAACGTGCCTTTACCTCTACCTCTTGGGTGGTGTAGAAAAGAGGTCATGTGAAAAATGATTTTCTTTTAGATTTTTCTAGGTTGATGAAGCATTGCCAAAAAAAAGAATACTGAAAGATAGAACAAGGAGTCTGTCTAAAAAAGAGAAACGAGTCGGTAAGAGCTGTAACCAATCAGGAATCAATTTGCACTATACTTTATCCTTTTAAAGACATAAGAAGAAACCAAAGACGACGGTGACGGCAACGATCTTCTGTTCTGGAGATACAATCGAAATAAACCTTCGTACGTCGGTGCACTTGCCAGCGAGCTATTGTCTATTCCTGTGACGAATGTGACCGTAGAAGGAATATTTTTGGTCGTAGGCCTAATAGTAACTATGATAGTGATTTAGAAGAGAGATGGCCTCAGTCCACACAGAGCAGATATGTTGATTTTCATTCACGATAACTATAGCCACATCCCGCAGTTCTAATATACTTCTGAAGTTTGCCTGACGGAGTTTGTTTTCGCAACACTAATATTCAAAGATAAATGATATATTTTGTGGTACGGTATTCGAAGTTTTGTATACAGTAATTTTCAAGGAATAAAAATAACACTAATTTTGATTATTAATTCTGTTAGAAATACATAGCTCTTAGATATCTCAACTATTCTGCAAGGAAGACTCAAATCTATTCTCTTATAGGTGCGACGCCGGGGACTAGTGGTAATTGTAATAGCAATGGTAGCATACAAATATTAAACTTTATAATAAAAACCTTATATGCCCCAGGACATAACTTACAACCCTTGCCCTAAGTTTTTTTTGTGTTTGGGGGGAGGGGGTTGTCATCCTAAAGGACCTAATCTTCAGAACTTGAAACTACGTTAAACAAAAGGACAATCTCAAAAATTTTGATTTAATGTGTTTGTTGAAATGGTGGGTGTGATAGGGGGGTTAGTTGCCCTTCAATCACTATCAACTATTAAAAAGCTATTATTATTATTATTATTATCAACTATTATTGATAATAATAATGCTATTATTATCAACTATTAAAAACTTGCAACCCTTGACCTAAGGGTTATAATGGGGTTGTCATCATCAAAGACATAATTTCCAGACCTTTGAACTACGTTGAACAAAACAGCTATCTCAAAATTTTGATTGGATGTGTTTGGGAAAAAGGTGGGTGCTAGAGGAATGAAAGTTATCCTTCAGTTGGTCTCAACTACTAAGAAGAACAGAAGCTCTTCAACTTTTTAACCAAATGGGCTCAGTTCTAAGTTTCTACAATATTGATATCAGCAAGATCCTTGTATGCCCGCAGGGTATAAATTACAGCTTTTTTCCCGGGTGCTGTGAGGAGGCTATCATCCTCAAAGACCTAATTTCTAAAAGTTTTAACTACGTTGAACAAAATGGCTATCTAAAAATTTTCATTGGATGTGTTTGGAGAAAAGGTGGGCGTGAGAGGGGGGTTAGTTGCCCTCCAAACACTTTTGACTATTAAAAAGGGCACTATCCCTTTGAATTTCCAGTCGAATAAGCCCTTTTTCAAGTTTCTAAGACAAGGCTTTCAATAAAAACCTTATATGTCCCCAGGGCACAATCTACAACCTTTACCCTGAGGGTTGTGGGGGAATGTTATCCTCTTAGATATAGTTTCCGGACCTTTCAACTACTTTGAACAAAACAGCTATCTCAAAATTTTTTTTTGATGTGTTTGGATAAATAGTGAGCTTGGAAGGGGGGCTAGTTGCCTTCCAATCACTTTTGACTATTAAAAAGGGCACTAGCCATTTCAGTTTCCAATCAGATGAGCCCTATTTGAAGTTTCTACGACAACGCTTTCTATGAAAACCTTATTTATCCCCACGGTTTAACTTATAAACCTTGCCCTGAGGGCTCATGGGAGGTTGTCAAAATTTTGATTGGATGTGTTCGGGGACAAGGTAGGTGTGAGTGGAGGATTATTTGCCCTCCAATTACTTTCGACTATTAAAAAGGGCACTAGCCCTTTTTTCCAGTCGAACAAGCCTATTTTGATGTTTCTGCGACAAAACTTTCTGTAAAACCTTATATGCCCCCAGGGCAAAACTTACAACCCTTGCCCTGAGGGCTCTGGGGGAGTATCCTCCTCAAAAACATAATTTTTATGCTAAACAAAATGGCTATCTCAAAATTTTGATTAGATGTGTTTGGGGAAATGGTAGGCGTGGAAGGGGTGTTAGCTGTCTTCCAATCACTTTCGAGTATTCAAAAGGGCACTTGGCATTCCAATTTCCAATTGAATGAGCTCTTTTTGAAGTTTCTACGGCAAATGCCTCGATACGAATTGCCCTTGTATGGAAAAAAAATAATACATTGTGCCAACATCGGTCTATACTTAGGCACCGCGATTGCGCTGCCTATGAAAAAGGGCAATTTCAATTTCCGATCAAATGAGCCCTTTTTGAAAATTTTAAAACAACTTTCTACATAAACCTTATATGTCCTTAGGGTATAACTTACAACCCTTGCACTGAGTGATCTGAGGGGGGCTATCATCCTAAAAGACCTAATTTCCAAAACTTTCAACTAACTTGAACCAAATTTATATCTCAAAATTTTGATTAGATATCCTATCACTTTCAACTATTGAAAAAGGCACTAGCCCTGTCAATTTCCAATTGAAAGAGCCCTTTTCATGTTTCTACGACAAAACTTTCAATAAAAACTTTATATGTCCTTAGGGCATAACTTACAACGCTTGCCCTGAGTGCTGTGGGGGGAGGGATTGTCATCTTTAATGACCTAATTTCCAAAACTTTCAACTACGTTGAATAAAATACCTATCTAAAAATTTTGATTGGATGTATTTGGGGAAAAGGTGGGTGTGAGAGGGGGGTTAGTTGCCCTCAAATAAATTTTGACTATTAAAAATGGCAGTAGCCCTTTGAATTTTAAATCGAATGAGCCCTTTTTCAAGTTTTTACGACAAAGATTTCAATAAAAAACCTTATATGCACCCGGGGCATAACTTATAACCCTGACCTTGAAGACTGTGGGGGGAGTGTCATGCTCAAAGGTAAAATTTCCTGAACTTTGAACTGCGTGGGACAAAATAACTATCTCAAAATTTTTATTGGATGTGTTTGAGGAAGCGGTGGGCGTGGAAGGGGTGTTAGTTGCCTTCCAATCACTTTCGACTATTAAATATGGCACTAGCCATTTGAATTTCCAATCTAATGAGCCCTTTTCGAAGTTTTTATGACGACGCGTTCTATAAAAACCTTATATGCCCCCAGGGCATAAATTACAATTCTTGCCCTGAGAGCTGTGGGGGGCTGTCATCTTCAAAGACCTAATTTTCAAAACTTAAAACTACGTTGAATAAAATGGCTATCTCCAAATTTTGATTGGGTGTGTTTGGGGAAAAGGTGGGCGTGAGAGGGGAGTTAGTTGCCCTCCAATCACTTTCGACTATTAAAAAGGGCACTAGCCCTTTGAGTTTCCAATCGAATGAGCCTTTTTTGAAGTTTCTACGACAACTCTTTTTGTAAAAACTTTATATATCCCCAGGGCATAACTTACAACACTTGCCCTGAGGGCTGTGGGGGGAGTTTCATCTTCAAAAACATAATTTCTATGTGGAAATCAACTACGCTGAACAAAATGGCTATCTCAAAATTTTGATTGGATGTGTTTCTGGAAATTATTGGCGTAAAAGGGGTATTAGTCGCCTTCCAATCACTTTCGACTATTACAAAGGGCACAAGCCACTCCAATTTCCAATTGAATGATTCATATGGAAGGGGTCGTCGTAGAAACTTCAAAAAGGGCTCATTCGATTGGAAATTGGAGAGTTCTAGTGCACTTTTCAATAGTCGAAAGTGATTGTAGATCAACTACCACCCCCTCCCCCCCACGACCATCATTCCCCCAAACACATCCAATCAAAATTTTGAGACAGTCATTTTGTTCAGCATAGTTTATTTCCAGATAGAAAATACCCGAGGGCCTTGCCCTGAGGGCTTTGGGGGGAGGGATTTTCACCCTTAAAGACCTAATTTCCAAAACTTTCAAATACGTTGAATAACATGGCTATCTAAAAATTTTGATCGGTTGTTCTTAGGGAAAAGGTGGAGGTGAGAGGGGGGTTAGTTGCCCTCAAATCACTTTCGAATATTAAAAAGTGTACTATCTCTTTTAATTTTAAATCGAATGAGCCCTTTTTCAAGTTTCTACCGCAAAGATTGCAATAAAAAATCTTATATGCCCCCAGGGCATAACTTATAATCCTTGCCCTGAGAGTTGTGGGGGAGTGTCCTCCTCAAAATTATATTTTCTATATGGAAACCAACTACGCTGAACAAAATGGGTATCTCAAAATTTTTATTGGATGTTTTGGGGGAATTATGAGCGTAGAAGGGGGCTAGTTGCCCTCCAATCAGTTTCGACTATTAAAAAGGGCACTAGCCCTTTAAATTTCCAATCGAACGAGCTTTTTTTTGAAGTTTCTACTACAACGCCTCCTTTAACAATCTTATATGCCCCAAGGCATAACTTAAAACCCTTGGCCTGAGGGCCTCGGGGGAGTTTCCTCCTCAAAAACATATTTTCTATCTGGAAATCAACTCCGCTGAACAAAATGGCTACCTCCAAATTTTGAGGGGATTTGTTTGGAGAAAGGATGGGCGTGGAGGGGGGGATAATTGCCCTTTAATCACTTTCAACTAATGAAAAGGGCACTAGTCCTTTCAATTTTCAATCGAATGATCCTTTTTTGAAGTTTCTACGACAACACATTCTATAAAAACTTTATATGCCCCCAGGGCATAACTTGGAACCCTTGCCCTGAGGGTTGTGGGGGAGTGTCCTCCTCAAAAACATATTTTCTATTCGGAAATCAACTACATTGAACAAAATGGTTATCTCAAAATTTTGATTACATGTGTTTGGGGGAATGATGGGCATGGGGGGCTAGTTGCACTCCAATCACTTTCGACGGTTCAAAAGGGCACTAGAACTCTCAATTTCCAATCAAATGGGCCCCTTTTGAAGTTTCTACAACGACCCCTTCCATATGAAATGCCCAGCTCTAAAGGAACAAAAAATAATATATAGTTCATTGTGCCTACCTCGTTCTTATATGCCCTCAGGGCATAACTTAAAACCTTTGCCCCGAGAGTTGTGGGGGAGTCTCCTCCTCAAAAACATATTTTCTATCTGGAAATCAACTATACTGAACAAAATGGCTGAACAAAATGGGGGGCTAGTTGCCCTCCAATTAGTTTCGACTATTAAAAAGGGCACTAGCCCTTTGAATTTCCAATCGAATGAGCTTTTTTTGAAGTTTCTATGACAACGCCTTCTTTAAAAACCTTTTGTGCCCAAGGGTATAACTTAAAACCCTTGCCCTGAGGGCCTTGAGGGACTGTCCTCCTCAAAAACAAATTTTCTATCTGGAAATAAACTACGCTGAACAAAATGGCTATCTCAAAATTTTGATTGGGTGTGTTTGGGGAAATATTGGTGGGGGGGGGGAGGGGGTGCTAGTTGCCCTCGAATCACTTTCGATAATTAAAAAGGGCACTATTCCTTTGAATTTACAATCGAATGAGACTTTTTTGAAGTTTCTACGACAATACCTTCTATATAAACCTTATATGCCCACAGAGCATAACTTAAAACCCTTGCCCTGAGGGGTGTGGGGGATCATTCTCATCAAAAATATATTTTCTACCTGGAAATCAAATACGCTGAACAAAATGGCTAGCTCAAAATTTTGATTGGATGTGTTTGGGGGAATGATGAGCGTGGTGGGGGGGGGGGGCTAGTTGCCCTCCAATCACTTTTGACTATTAAAAAGGGCACTAGCCCTTCGAATTTCCAATTGAATGAGCCTGTTTTGAAGTTTCTACTACAACGCCTTCTATAAAAACCTTATATGCCCCCAGGACATAACTTAAAACCCTTGCCCTGAGGGTTGTGGGGGAGTGTCCTCCTCAAAAACATATTTTTTTTCTAGAAATCAACTACACTGAACAAAATGGCTATCTAAAAATTTTATTGGAGTTGTTTGGGGGAATGATGGGCGTGGGGTGGGGGGCTAGTTGCCTTCAAATCACTTTTGACTATTAAAAAGGATACTAGTCCTTCGAGTTTCCAATCGAATGAACCTGTTTTGAAGTTTTTACGACAACGCCTTCTATAAAGAACCTTATAGAACCCCAGGGCATAACTTTGAAACCCTTTCCCTGAGGGTTGTGGGGGTTTGTCCTCCTCAAAAATATATGTTCTATTTGTAAATCAACTACGCTGAACAAAATGGCTGTTTCAAAATTTTGATTGGTTGTGTTTGGGGGAATGATGGGCGTGGGGGAGGGGGCTAGTTGCCCTCCAATCACTTTCGACTATTAAAAAGTGCACTAGAACTCTCAATTTCCAATCGAATGAGCCCCTTTCGAAGTTTCTACCACGACCCCTTTCATATGAAGTGCCCATCCCTAAAGAAAAAAAAATAATAAATAGTAATTGTGCCTACATCGTTCTTATTTGCCCTCAGGGTATAATTTAAAACCCTTGCCCCGAGAGTTTTTGGGGAGTATCCTCCTCAATAAACAGATTTTCTATCTGGAAATCAAATACGCTGCACAAAATGGCTGAACAAAATGGGGGGCTAGTTGCCCTCCAATCAGTTTCGACTATTAAAAATGGCTCTAGCCCTTTGAATTTTTAATCGAAAGAGCTTTTTTTGAAGTTTCTATGACAACGCCTTCTTTAAAAACCTTATATGCTCCCAGGGCATAACTTAAAACCCTTGCCCTGAGGGCCCTTGGGGAGTGTCTTCCTCAAAAACATATTTTCTATCTGGAAATCAACTACGCTGAACAAAATGGCTATCTCAAAATTTTGATTGGATGTATTTGGTCACAGATGAGCGGTGGGGGAGGGCTAGTTGCCCTCCAATCACTTTCGACTATTAAAAAGGGCACTATTCCTTTGAATTTCCAATCGAAGGAGACTTTTTTGAAGTTTCTACGAGAAAACCTTTTATAAAAACCTTATATGCCCCCAGGGCATAACTTAAAACCCTTGCCCTGAGAGTTGTGGGGGATCGTCTTCCTCAAAAATATATTTTTGCTATATTCCTTCTTTTGATTGGGGGAATGATGGGCGTGGGGGGGGGCTAGGTGCCCTCCAATCCCTTTCGACTAGTAAAAAGGGTACTAGCCCTTTGAATGTCCAATTGAATGAGCCGGTTTTGAAGTTTCTACTACAACGCCTTCTATAAAAACCTTATATGCCCCCAGGACATAACTTGAAACCCTTGCCCTGAGGGTTGTGGGAGGGTGTCCTCCTCAAAAACGTATTTTATATCTAGAAAGCCGTTTTTTTGCTATATTCCTTCTTTTTGCTGGCTAGGGCACGTACAAGTGAACGATGTTGCTTTGCCTGTTGTTTAAGACCTTTTGACATCCATTAAATTTAAATGAAGTTCAGATAAGAGATTAATGAATTCATACTCAACGACATATTTGAGAATAGCTTTTCTAAGCCGCGATTTGGAATTAGCTAGAAAGGTAGATAAATTTTTGTTTTCATGTAGCCTCTTAAGCATCATAATGGTAACTAATGACCTTTTTTACTATTCAAGGGTAGATATACAGTAATTTTATTATCTGAAATATCAGGGACTACAATCAGTTCTTCGGGCGTGTTTTGATTAAGATCCAATAAAATGTATCTATAAAGTTTATTAGTAGCATGATTGTACGCCGAGAGTGAAAATTGAAATAAATTGAAAACATGAAATAAAATCTACGAAAATACAAAACCAATGAGAGGGAGTATATAGATAAGTCCTTCACACTCATAAATTGGTCCATTTTTTCTCAGCTTTCTTTGTCTCATCTGACCTTCTTTTCACCCCATATGTCCTTTTTTCCCTTCTTTCCCCTTATCTTAGTGTCTTATTACGTAAAGTGATCGTTTCCAAGCCTCTTGGTCTCATTTAGCCTCCTTCTGCTCCCCAAAAAAATGTGACATTAAAATAGAGAACTAATGGTAAGGCCACTTATTATCAAAGCTTAAAATTCTCCAGGGGAAATTAAAAAGAAATAGCTTAAGAAATAAAAGAAAATAATAATTTCACATGGAAGAATTTCAATGTTTCGTTTGTATTTCTATAGTGGCTTAAGACTTGTTCTAGTCTTTTAGTAGAGATGGGGGTCCGACTCGTGACGGGAGTCCATATATTGGCATAGAACCACGTGGTTTATGGTTTTCTCAGTGAGAATGAAAAAACAGGAATTTTCTCACATGGAAAAACAGGAATTTTGTCACATTTATGGTTGTTTTCATGGATGATTATGTGTGTTGTTCGATTTATTTGATGTTTTTCTCGGATGTCAACATCAAATTATGGATGTTTAATGGTTTTTGTCAGTGAGAATTTGAAAAACAGGAACTTTGTCACATTTATGTCTGTTTTCATGGATGTTTAATGTTTTTTGTCAGTGAGAATTTGAAAAACATGGACTTTGTCACATTTATGTATGTCAACAGCAATTCATGTCTGTTTTATGGTTTTTGTCAGTGAGAATGGAAAAACAGGAACTTTCTCACTGAGAAAACCATAAACCACGTGGTCCTGTCACGAGTAGCACCTGTGCTGTCGACCTCAATTCACCTATCGTGAATCAATAATTCCCCTTAGAAACAACAAATTAATTTTCCCTTTCTTGACAGATCAATCAATCAATGACATCATCTGTCAGACTTTAAAAATTTTCGCCTAGAAACATTTCTCCAGGAATAGATCCAAAATCATTAATGTCTTTGCCTCGGGAACAGTTCTACTGGTCGAACTCCAAAGGATATTAATAACCACAGGCCATGGAAACAATTAGGCAAGAAACATCTTAGCGATGAATTGTTTTAGCGCGCGAGAAGGTTTCATATTAATTTGAAATGCATTAGCACAGAGATGCCAATAACAAAGGAACACGCTGAATTTGCGTTTAGGGATTATTTGGGCGAAACCGTTTTAGACAGGTTATGGAACTATTTCGGCGAAACAGATAGAGACATTTTAAAAGAAGATTTTTGAAGAGATTTTAGAAGAGAATTTAAAGGTGAAACTCTGTGGTCGTTATAATACACAAGTTTCATTTCAACAGCAATTCATGTCTGTTTTATGGTTTTCTCAGTGAGAATTTGAAAAACAGGAACTTTCTCACTGAGAAAACCATAAACCACGTGGTGCTGTCACGAGTCAGAACACCTGTGCTGTCGACCTCAATTCACCTATCGTGAATCAATAATTCCCCTTAGAAACAACAAATTAATTTCTCTTTCTTGACAGATCAATCAACCAATGACATCATCTGTCAGACTTTAAAAATTTTCGCCTAGAAACATTTCTCCAGGAATAGATCCAAGTCATTAATGTCTTTGCCTCGGAAACAACTCTTTTGGTCGAACTCCAAAGGATATTAATAACCAAACGCCATGGAAACAATTAGGCAAGAAGCATCTTAGCGATGAATTGTTTTAGCGCGCGAAAAGGTTTCATATTAATTTGAAATGTTTTAGTGCAGAGATGCCAATAACAAAGGAACACGCTGAATTTACGTTTAGGGATTATTTGGGCGAAACCGTTTTAGACAGGTTATGGAACTATTTCGGCGTAACGGTTAGAGACATTTTAAAAGATGATTTTAGGAAAGATTTTAGAAGAGAATTTAATGGTGAAACTCTGGTCGTTATAATACACAAGCTTCATTTGAACAGTGTTGTGAGGTCCTCTAACCCAACCCCAAAGGGTTCCAATCCTCCTACCCCAACCCCGAAGGAACCCCCCGGTCCTCAAAGGCCCCCCAAGCTCCCAAAGGCCCTCCACCGGTCCCCAAATGTCTCCCAGGCCCCCAACTGTCCCCCCAGACCCTCAAAGACCCACCAAGCTCGCAAAGGGCCACCGGTGCCCCCAAAGGCCCACCCAGACCCCCAAATACCCTCTCCGGGCCCCCCAAACGCCCATCGAGCTCCCAAACGCCCCACGGGATCCCAAACGTCCTCCACCGGCCCCCAACAGCCCCAAATGCCCTCCCATGGACCTCAAAGGTCCCCCGGGCTCCCAAAGGGCCACCGGCGCCCCAAAGGCCCTCCACCGGTCCCCCAATGTCCCCCCGACCCCCCAAAGCCCATCCAGACCCCCAAATGCCATCCCCGGACCCCAAAGCCCACCCCCCAGGTCCCCAAAGGTCCCCCCAAGCTCCCAACGGGCCACCGGCCCTCAAGGGACCCACAGACCCTCAAAGGCTCTCCCCGAGCACCCGTCTTCGTTGATGTGAGTTGTCTGAAACCTATGATTTGGGATGTGTAGTTTGCTACTTCAGGCTTTTCTGAGCAGGATTTCTTAGCCATTCGTAGGTGTGCGTTGACTGAAACGTTAACCCATCGACCTGTATGCCTATATTTTGCAAGCATAGGTTAAAAATGCTATTCAATTTACGCATAATATAAGCTTCATGCAACTCCTACAGACTTTTCTTTCTAGCCTTGCATATCAAAGTTAAAAATCCTGGATTCACGCTCCCCATCCCGGCCCCAAATTTAGGAAAATTAAGCCATCCCTCTAAGAGAGTTAATCATGCGTTTTATTAAAGCGAAAGGCATATCTTACTAGGTTTTATTCAAGCGAAAGGCATATCTTACTAGCTTTTATTCAAATGTTATATCTAAAATCACTAAATTATGAAGTATATATTATCTTTTATATTTCTAATAAAAGTTCTAACCCCCCTACCCCTAACACATCCGGGAGTCACGCTCCCCTCCCGGCCCCAACTTTCGGACCCTTATGCCATCTCTCTCATAGTGTTAAGCATGCGTTTTATTCAAGCGAAAGTCATATCTTACTATCTTTTATTAAAGAGACAGTCATATCTTACTAGCTTTTATTCAAGCGAAAGGCATATCTTACTAGCTTTTATTCAAATGTTATGGCTAAAATCACTAAATGATGAAGAAGTAATTATATTTTCTATTTCTAATAAAAGCGCTAACCCCCCTCACCACAACAAAAATCCTGGATTCACGCCTGGGAATATAAAAGAAACTTTATTGAAGGCTTGAAAATAATCTGTTTCTCTTCCCCAAAATAGCGCAATGCGTCTGCGCCTAATTATTACAATTGCCTCAGTGTTTTAATTTGACAGAAGAATAGTCCCTTTGGCCGCTGCGTTTGTAAACAAACCCGGAAAGAGGGTGCCAAACTAATTTTAACCCTGCGGAAATGTATTGTCAAAACCAGAGCGGCATTTTCATTAAAGATTGACAAAAGTAAGTGATCGCTTTTAGCTGGAAATATAAAAGGAAAGAATTTAGCAAAATGCTATTTCTTTTTGTGAGAATTAACTTACGTAACAAATTTATATATTCTTATGTTTTTGGAATAAAGATGGTGGGAGCAGTGAAGATTTTAAAAATAGAATAGCCAAGGCTCAGAGTGTTTTCTCACAGTTAAAAAAAAGTTTGAAAGAATAGGAAGATAAGTCTGCAAACCAAGATTAGAATATTGGAAGGTACAGTGATGACAGTGGTCAAATATGGCTCTGAAGCATGGACGTTCCGAAAAGCGGATTAAGATTTGCTAGATGTCTTCCAGAGAAATTGCTTAAGGATTGTTCTGGGTACCCGGATGACTTACCGTATTTCAAACAATACGCTATACGAAAAATGCGGTTCAATACCGCTCTCTAGGTCTATAATGAAAGAAAGGTTGAGGTGGTTGGGGCATAATGTGCGGATGAAGGATGACAGATTGCCGAAGGTTGTTCTTTTCGACCAACCATCTAGGGCTAAACCGAAAGCAGGCCGTCCTCGTCTGGGGTGGGAGGACGTCATAAAGAAAGATTTAAAGGAAATGGGAACTTCGTGGGTGGGTGTAAAAAGGGAGGCTTTGAATAGATTGGGGTGGATGAGGAGCGTGTGTAGCCGTGTTGG